>NW_010242766.1:436-18459 GCF_000690775.1 Eurypyga helias | reverse complement strand
CTTTGGGAGATTTTTTTTTTTTTTTAAGGCAGTACTCGGGCTTGTGCTTAGTCTCTTGGTGGGACTGTTTTGGGGTCTTTCTGCCAAATAAAAGCCAGCCGGGCTGCCCACACCTGGCCGCAGTGGTTACCCATCCGGTGAGTACCCCATCTTATCCCCCCAGATCGTGTCCAGAGTACGGCATGTTTGTGTCAAACGGGCTCACCTCTCACTGCGGCCAGGTGTCGGGAGTCTCTGGTTTCTAGGTTTGGAGGTTTTGTTTGCAGCACGCCGGTACGAGGTAATTCAGAGTTCTGTGGCGTGGCAGCAGCGCTTGTTTGCACAGCCTAAAAGTTAGGGACAAGCTGCTGTCCCTTTTGCAATCACGGGCACTTGTCCCCACCCCATACCCCCTCCTTAATTGCTGCCAAATATCCCCAGGGCAATTACAGTGAATGTTCATATGAAACCGTAAGAGCAAGAATGTATTTCAGTCTTCTGCGTGAGGTTTTTGGGCAGCTGTGTATAGGAAGAGGGAGTGCCATGCGACTGCTGCTCCGGGTGTGCCAGTGTCACCCACCACCGAAAAATGTGAACGCTTCGATTCTAGAGGAGGGTGGCCCTGTGTGTGTAGAGGAACACAGTGAGTCACCAGGAAACCACAGAAATCCCTTCTGAAGCACTTCCAGCTCACTGAGAGAGGAATATAACTTTATCCGTAAGCCGTCTCTTAGATACACAGCCGTGTCTTTCCCTGGTATGTGATCCTGTGTGTGTGTTTCTGACAGAGCTGCCTTTTCTTCATAAACCTCTTTTGAACTGAATGCTTTAATCTAGGAGCTTTCTAATAGATTGATAGTGATGAGTAGAACAGTGTTTTTTTTTTTTTCCATTCGACTTTTGGGGAAGAAGCTAAGAACTCTGCCTGTAGTAACTCATCTCTGTGTGTATGTGTATTTTTAAAAAGATACATATTTTTGTATAGATATACACACATGTATATACACAGAAGAGCTGGTTTAGGCATTGGTTTTTAGTCTGTGTGTATATATGTGCGTATGTGTAAATATAGGGTTTTTTTTTTTTTAAGGCAGGATGTTGGGGTAATCAAGTTTAGAGGAGCATTAATTTCTTTTTGTCCTGTCAAGTAATACCATGTCTGCTTTGTTTGTGAGTTGATTTTGTTACGCAGATGAAGGCAGGAAAGCAGACCGTAACAAAACACACTCTTATCAAATATCTGCTTACAGCACTGTCAGGTAAATCATTAACCCACAGACCCAGTGCTTGTAAAAGCTGCTAAGGAAGTTTCTCACCCCTGAAACTCTTTTCCCAGGAGGTAAGAAGTGAAGTTACTTGGAGATCTTGGCTTCGTGTGTGGATGTTTGCTGCTGTTGTGGTTCCTGTACTGGTTAATAAAGTGATGTAGTTCAGTAGATTAAGGACGGGAGAGGATCTCCTCCGCACGCACAAAGAATAAAGCACTTTCCTAAGAGAGCAGCTCCAACTGAAGCAGAGGGGAAAAACATTACACCAGGCTGCTTGGTGGGATCAGCTCGTGCATTGCTGTTGTGCTGGACGAACTGTAGGATGATGCCTTGGTTTCACGTAACCAAGAAACTCGTGTTGTGAAGCAGTGTTGGGGAAGTGGGGGTGGAATCAATATTCAACTCTTCATCGAATAGCTTGAGGCCCAGAAGAGGTTTGCAGAAAACTGGCGGCTAAGACACATGGTTATCCGCAAACTGGCAAGAGCAGTGTGCTTTTCTGGGCTGTGGCTGGCCTGTGTAGTGGGGAACAGGTTCTCAGGCCAACCTGCCACCTGTGCTCTGTGTGTGTGGATCCCAGCCGTTGTGTTCGTGGTGGGGTTTCTCTCCCCTGGCCACAGCAGCAGCGTGGCACTTGCTGCATCACATCAGCTTGTGTTGCTTGCCTACCTGTAAATGCTGTAACTCATTAATGAAACTTAATTTTAAATGGGTTTATGGCTGATGGGCTGTTTGGCTCAGCAGCTTTGTTTCCTGGGCTCCTGTGATTTGAATCTGTTTGAGCTGGGAAGATCTACCGTGGGTCTTGCCATGCATAATTCCACACCAGGCTTCTGTTTCGCGTGGTTTTGTTTCTGTAGGTGTGTAAGAAATAGATTTCTCAGAGGCGTTTGAAACTTAGAATCTGTACAGACCTGCTGCATTTGCTTTAAGTTTTGATTGATCACCTTTGCAATAAGCCTGTTTTGTGCTAGTAATTTGAAGTATAGAAAATATATAGCATATGAAAAACATTATATGGAGAAAAGCAGAAGTAGCCTCATTTGCGATGTTTGCATCCATGGTTTGAAGAAAAAGGGCTTAGCTCAAGAAGGGCTTGAACTATTCTAGTTGCCCACATCCAAGAGCGTGACTCAAAGCTTCCGGATAAACTCTTAAGCTCCCTGATTCGGCGTTGGAGTTGTGCCTTGCTGTCCCCAAGCTGTGTCCGTTGTAGGTGCCAGGCTCTCAGCCCAGCTGTCTTATGCCAAAGGTCTGCCTGGTCCTGCAAGGAGGTTTTCAGTTTTCTCCCTGGAGGTGCCTGGTCCCAGTCAGACCTTTGAGAGCACAGCTCAGAAATCTGGACCTCACTTAAAAAACCCACCCAAACCCAATATCCTGCATCGTGCGGTTCCACGTGGTTCAGCACCTTGCACAGCCTGCGCTCTGCATCCTTGCGTTTCCATTTGCCTGCGAGAGCTCTGAACTGCCCTTGCTGCTCAGGAAAGTGCCCTTTTTGCTTGGCTAGCTTTACAGGCTGCTGCACATCATCTTTTTAAAGCTGTTCCACCATATGTGGAGAGAATTGAGGGTTCACCATGTGCCTGTGTTACACCTCACACCAAGTGACTGGAGGAGGAGATCGATCCTTTCCCCTAGAGATGTATTTGTCGCAGGAGGTCTCTGTACTGGGCACATCCCAGTAAGAGCTCTCAAGTGCTGCATCCAATGGTCACGCTGGCTTGTGGAAGGCCGGAGTGGTCCTTCCATCTAGAAGCACAGAAGCAGGTCCATGCTCTGAATCTTTTGAGTGTTTAGAGACCAGAGGTGCTGATTGGCATCTCAGCCGGCTTGCGTGAGTTGGTAGGCCTGGAGAGCAGCAGTCCTTTGGACTAACCAGGTTGCCATGCTCCATGTCCAGTAAGAACCGTCGAGGCCACGGGGGACAGGGAAAATGAAGACCGCCCCATTCCCTCTCAGCTGCCTTGAGCTGTGGGTTCGAGGTAGTGTTTGCGAGTGTCTCTGCTGCCCCATGTGCACTTGCTGCTGGCCCGTGGATGGTTTTCTGCCAGGAAGATTGGCCTGATGGAGCACTGGGTTGTGTCCAGCTGCTTTCTGCAGCTGTCTGCATGGCAGAGAAGGTGAGGGAAATGACTCCGCTTAAAAATAGAAAGGCAGATTAGGAAACTTGAGGTATGGTTTCAACATACAGCCGAGCTGCTCTGACAACTCGCTGCTGCCACCGAAAGGGGAAGGACTTGCTTATGCTTGTGTGAGTGTGCAGCCAGCTCCTTTGTCTGCCCAACCCAGCAGAAAACCAGGAGAAGAGGAGTTTTTCCACCCGAGAGCAAGAGAGGAGGGATTCCAAGGCAGGAGGGAGAGGATGCCTCCAAAGAAAGGCTTGTTGAACTCTGCTGGCACAGGTAGCCCGAGTTCAGATGCGATGGAGCTGGAGCTGAATTCAGGTGAGCGGCTCATGCTTCTTGTGGGTCATGTCAGGTCTCCTGTGTGCTCAGCCTGGGTTTAGAGCTGCAGCATGCACACTGCTGCTTCTAGTTGGGGCTCAGCTGACTCGGGTTGGTCTGCCCAAGTTAAGAGCAACACCTTAAGGAGACTTTGCTCTTGGAATCTTACATGTCCTGGTAGTTTACAAGGAGAGTTGGAATAGTTAGAAAAGCCACATAAACATACTGGGTCCTTAATTTCACTTACTAAGTGTACATGTCTTGGTTATAATATTAGTCTCTTATGAGGCTCTCTTTTGCAATAAGCATGTGGAGTGTCAGGAGAAAGGTAGTCAGCAGACACACCAAGGGTAAATACAGTGTGAACTTTGTTTAGCAGGAAGCTGTTTAAGCATTGCTTTTAGGAAGTGACCATTGTACGGTGTTTTGTCAGCAGCTCTTTACTCGGTGGTCATCACTATTCCTTGTGGTTATCACGGGGCCTTGCAGTTTTGTCTGGATGTATTTTCTGTTCCCTTTCCTAAAATAGGGACAAAAGCCAGTTAAAGAAACTGTTATTTTCTTTGCTAAAAAGTTTGTTTCCTGCTGCTTTTTTTGTCTTTGGTTTTGAGGTGGGTTTTGTTTTTGTTTTCCTGCCTTTTGGGTTTTTTAAGTCTTTCAGTCTTGAACAGTGTGATTTCTGAAGCTGCTTCTTGGCTCAGATGAACTCCTGTTGTAGTGCTCCCAGCTCCACGACAGCCAGTGAACTGTCCTGTTCAGCACCAAATGAAGAAGCAAATATCCAGGGCCTTTTCAAGTAACCTGGATATCCATCCTAGATAGATCCTACACAGCAACAAGTGTGCTGTACCAAGTACTCCCTGTGCGGGACATGGTGGAGGAAAAGCAGCAGTTAGTTCAACATAGCTAAATAATCTGTATAATGCACTGAATAAGCCATATAATAATTATTTTTCTTTCCTTGGGCACATGACTTGAAGATAAGCAGCATTTATTATTTTCAAGGGGCTGTAGATACGATCATATCCAGAGCTTGGTAGAATTTGGTATGGAGTCAAATTTTATCCCTTGTATTGTGAAACTTATTCTTTCAGCCTCTGGACAAGACTTGAAGACAAACAGCTAGTTTTACTCATTTCATACATTTCGGAATGCTTCAGCACTCTTTCTCCCTTGTTACTGGGCTGCTTTTCGTAACCAGGAGTAAGAATTCGTTGGTCACAGTGATACATGTAATGCTGCTTTTTTGTAAATGTAAAAGATCACTTTAGAAGTCAAGCACATTTTTCACCAGAAAGAATGCTGACACTGTTACACTTTAATTTTTAAAAGCCATGAAGTTGAACTCAGTTAATTCCAATTTATTTATACTGGGGAGTCTGATGCTTTGGGATTGGTGAGTATTAAACATTGAGGATAAGGAGGATCTAGTGGGAAGACCACCAGCTAGTTAGTTTTGTTGCAACTTTGATTTCTGCTTCTCAGTCTTCCCAGCTCTCTGGGTCTTTCCCTTAGTATTTCTAACACCTTTTGTGTTTTGAAAATTTTTCTTAATCTCAGACACGTGCTTTTCTTTGGGGACAGAGGTGTGTTTGTTCTCAACTAGTCACACCTACCTAAATCCACAGCGAAATCCTGGCGTTGTTCAGCCCTCCTCAGTGCATTTGCAAGTCATACCTAGGTTAGGACAGCAAAGATCTGACCTGGGCAAGCCTTTAGGAACTTTGTGTTAGTACAGTTGCAGAGAGAGAATGGAAAGGTGCTTCAGGTGGCGAGGGTATCTCTGGTCCTGTTCAACTTGAAGCTATGAAAAGCAAATAATATATCGCAAAAGCAAAAGGAGAAATGAAAGCAACTTTCTGCCGAGTTTCTTTGTGGTTCTTGCAGTTTGAGAAAATGTAAGCAGTGCAACTGCTTGCTGGGGACTGGGTTTTAAAGAAATGAGGAAGCTTTTCCAGGGAGGCTAGGGTAAACCCTCATAACCAAGGAGAACAGTTTGCCCCTGGTTTGATTTCTGAGACACTAAAATTACATAAACAACCCTCTCCCAAACCATATATATTTTTAAATGATAAAAATATCTTCCCCATGTAATAAAAATCTGTCTAGGAAAGGGACTATTTGCAAACATTTTCCCTGTGTGTGGAGTCTTGGTTTTCTGCGACTTGTGAAGGAAAGGTGGGAAAAGAATTGATCCAGTAATTCAGGTTACTTAAGCTAAAAGCACTCGGTTACTAAATTAGATTTATCTGGGAGAAAAGTAACACTTTTGTTAATGTTTAATGTTCTGTAACGGTCTTCCCAGGCGTAATTGAGCCATCAGCACAGGAGCCATCCTGTCAGAGGAGTTTATTTTGAGTGACTACAGAGCCTGCTGTGGCTTTAATTTCAGTGCAGCCTGAGCTAATTGAACAGGGCCATAATTTATTTACAGTCCTCAGGATCCTTTCAGACTGATTCCTCCTCCTTTGGAAGGGGAGGAAGAGGAGGAGGCTGCTGGGGCTCACTGGGACTCCAGCACTGCTGCTGCCCGTCTGTCACAAAGTTATCTAAAATATCCCGCCCTGTGTCGTGGGATGGTTTCAGACTGCCCTGGTTTTAGCAGCCTCTCTGTTTTCCAGTTGGCCTTTAATCCGGAGCGTGTGCTGCTCAGCCAGGGAGGGTCTGACTCTGGCTGCAGAGGATGGGGGAAAGGAGGATGGCAAGAGCGGACGCTACTGCTGATGAGAAGAGAAATAAGGAAGAAAAATGCTACGGAGGGCACAAACACCCACACAGTTTTTTGTCTAGGTCTCAGTTTGGGATGAATGCTCCTGATTTCCACCCCGCACAACCCTCTTCCTGATTTTGCTAGATTCCTGCATAATACAGTTTGTCCCCTACAGCTTGCCCTACTGATGAATCATGGGTCTGCATCAATAAATCCAGCTTTATGCAGAGCTTTGAAATAGGGAGGAACTCCTGTCTCTAAGCACCTTTCAAAATACTTAAGTAGAAGGGATTTTATGTTCACAAATCACTTTGGGTACCAAGATGACTTTCAGTTCTGTTGAACCTCTGAATAATCAGAGGAGGAGGTGGCCGCGAGCTGATGTGTGGCTTTGGGCTTTCCCCGTGCCTGGGACAGAGCTGCTATTTCTGGAGCTTCAGCAGGGACCTGTTGAGCTTTCTAGGCCTGTATAGTGGGAAGGACTCCTATGGAACACCTTAAAGACCTAAAGCACTGCTGGCTTGGAGCTTCGCATGTGCTGTCCTAGAGAAGTGCCTTGTACAGCCAAGCACAGTCTTTATCCTGAACTCGTTCATCTGGCTGCAAGTTAAAGGTCACCTCAAGTCCACCTTGCAAATACCGAGTAGTAAAAAGGTAGTCTGAAAATATTTTAGACCACATCCTACTTTTGAAGCTGAGAAGTATTTTTCAACTAAATGCACAGTTTTCACAATGGAACTTTGAGGGGCCAGCTGCCACTTATTTGAAAGCTGCTGTGCCCGTTGAATCAAACTTTGCAAATAGGAGAAGGGGAAGGTGATGTGTATTCTAAACATGAGCATTGCAACGGTATTATTTGTCAGTTGGCTGGGTGAATTAAACAAGAAAAAGATTATGAAAAAGGAGATGCCGGTGATTAAGGGCAAATCTTCCGTCCCAGGGAATTTTCCAAAGCAATGCGTCTAACTGCTAATGCTGGGAACTACAAAGACATTGTGTTTGTGCTCACGTGCATAGCAAAGTGGTGGGAAACAGATACAGCAACGAGATTTAATAGGACAATTCATAAGTGCTGTCTCCACTCAGGCAGCTTGGCAGGGAAATCTGATGGAAGGATCGTTTCAGCCATTCTGGCTTAGCTACCAAACTGGTGAGTGGCCTACCGTCCCACTGCAGGTGGGGCATTTGGTGGAGATCCACACCAAAATCATCAGATCTTGGTCTAGAGGTTTGAGTCTGCCTTTCACTTGCTTGGTCTGGCTAAATCATCCATGAACCAGCGTGGTTTCTGGCAGTGTGGCTCACGAAGGTGGATATAAATGCAATGCTTGTTAATACAAAACTTCCTTGCCTGCTAACTGACCCTGAAGTCTGTGCCCTCCCTTAGGGGACATAAGTCCTGTTGTCCTCAATGATTTATGCAGCATCTACAATACCGGGGCCCGCCACTTATGGGAGCGTCTGCATTTATATTTTACGTCTCTTCCTGCCCTTCATATTTTATTTAATGAAGAGTGTGAGGAAATTGGTTACTTGGCAAAAACTGGCTTTTAGTGAACTAAGGAAATGCAAGTTTCCTGATTTTTGAGCTGCTTCTGTGTGTGTGGTGCTCCACTCCCTGGTGGCTGTGCCACTCTTTCTCGGGATCTTTCTGAATGCCTGCCTAGTTACTCCTACAGAAAGCGTGGAGGGCCTTTAGCCCTGCTATTGACAACCCATCTCCTGCAGATCAGGTTGTGCTGTCCGGAGAGGGCAAGAAATTCCCGTAACAGATGGGAATGTGATAGCCTTCTACTCTCCTATAGCCACTGGCTTTTCTGGTCAGAGATGAGTGTTTTTCCCCTTAAATCTTAATTTGCTTGGTGCCACGTGAGTGGCACACTGCTGGTACTGGCTGTGCTTGGTGGGAGATGCTTATTTAGCTCCTGGGCTTTCGCTGTGAGGTCAGGCTTCTGTAAGTTGGCTGCTGAAGATCGATTCAGGCCAGCACAAATTTTTCTCAGGATCAAATTTAATCAAGCTCCTACATTATTTCACTAATGATGTGAAATAAAGCCTATAATAAGACTATTTTTTTTCAGTGCTGTTGTGGTGCCGTGTAGGGTGAGCTGCATATTTCATCAGGATTTCTCCCACGGTACCTTTGTCCCCTTGCCCACATTAAATATTTGTGAATGTAGGTATTTTCAGACTCAATGAAAAGGTTTTGGAGTGCCTAAGGACAGATAATAAATACACTTGCTTTTAAAAGCAAATTTCATGTGTATTTATGTTTTGTGCAATGCAGCTCCACCCTCACCCCCACAAAAAACAACAAACGAAAGAAACCCCCAAACAACCCAAGAAACCCCAAAAACCTGAATTACTATAACTGTTTAATATGTTTTGGTATGAGTGCTTCACAGTACTTGATCTTATCGTTTCCAAAATAGAACTTCTTTCCCATCAGAAGTCATTTCAACAGCTCTGTATTGCTTGCAGGAGAAGCACTGGCATTGCCAGAGGACTGATGGTGAATATTCATGATCTTTTCTACAAGTAAGATTATTAAAATTACTAGTAAAAAGCCATATTTTATGAGGTTTAGAAGATCTTGAGGGTGTTCTTAGGATTTACCTAAAAGATGCATGTCAGAGCACAGTTCAAGGATAGTCCTGTAGAGCGAGTCTGGCCATGGGACGGGTATGCGTGGTTGGTCCCTATTTTCATTTTTGCACTCTTAAAATATTGTGCTTACCAACATGTACAAAAGGCATATATATGTCTGATTCCCAGACCTTGGGGGAGTGCTGCTTATTCATAGAGCCTGTCACAAGGTGTTTTTACTGGTGTCCTGCTCTCAAGGGCTCCTCATCAGATGAATTTTGCCATACTAACTGCTTCGCTGCTGGGATGAGCCCCAGCAGATTGGAAATACCAGTGTGACTGTTATTCCCTTGTTTTGTTTGCTTACTCAGGGATGCTGCATCCCGTTGGACATCTCTAGAGAGTGCATTTTCTAAGTATTTGCCAAGGGAAGGGCTTATTCCCAGTGAGCCTTTGCATCTTACTGCTGAAAGTACATTTAAAGAAGTATTGCACTCTCTTCCATGGCTGCTGCTTCGTTATCTACTTTGCCATTCATCTTTTAGCTTCCACCTCAGCAGCTTTTTGCAACCGTGCTCCGCTTCTCTTGTGATCTCCCATCTTTTCCCAGCAGTCAGCAGACCCGTGGCTTCGTGGCCAACACTGATCCCTCCAGGAAAGGGGAGCATGGCTCTGTCGGCAAGGCAGGTCAGAGTTCAGCTATTTTTGAGCTGCACCTCATCGGTGTCGCTGCCTTGCTTTTGTTAATACCTTGCTAATCTGGGCTTCACCCATCTGCTTGCAGAAAGCTGCAGCGCCCATGTGACCACAGATTTAAATCCTTCTCTCCCTCTCACCTCCTTCCCTGCGATTGCATGTTACTCCTTACAGGAGCTATGAAGCCCAGTCCTGGTTTTGCAGGCAAGCAGCTCAGTGATCCTTTTGGAGTTACAGGTATCCCTTAACTGATTAAATGGTTAATTCACATGTCTACTTTCTGGGAAGGAGCGCTTCCCTCCCTGTGGCCCCCCCTCCCAAAGGTGGACGAAGCTTTTCAGTTTCTAAACCAGCTGAAATTATCTGAGCAATTGGATTTGTTTGCCGTGAGCAGTGTGTGGATGGCGCAGCAGGGAGCTGCCGTTGTTACGTGCTCGATAAAGCATACGCGCTTGATGCCGGCCGTGGACGCTTACGTTGGGGTGGATCATGGAAATGACACGTCTGTGCTGTGCTACAAGCCATTAACCCCTCCCACCTACCATACAATTTAATGAAGGGAAATGCAGATTTTGAGGAGTTTATCACACAGTTGGTAGCGTACAGCTTGGTTGGCCATCTTTTAGCTGAAGGAAATCGTTTAGACTAGTAAGCAAAGCCTGCCAGAGGCAGCGCGCTCATGCTAGCAGCTGGACAGTCGTGCTGATGTAGCAGGCTGGGTCTGGTCCCTCCATCCCGGCTGCGCAGGAGGGAGGTCTCGCATGCATAACCACCTCAAGAGTCCTCTGACTTCAGTATTTTTAATTATTTCTGGCGGTGAAGGGTGAACGAACTGCTGACCGAGCATTGCACTCTATTTTGAGTTGCTTTGCAGCAGTTTTATGGGCAGTGGTAGGTGGTGAATGATCGTGTTCTCTGGAGGGGAGTTTGTGACCTGAAATGCGGTTTTCATTAAGTACTATTTTTAATTGTAGCTTAATTTCCATGGCTTGAATGCTAGCTGGTTGTACTTGCCTGGTACCTTGAGCTGAGATTCTTTTGTTTGCCTGGAACTACAGGTTACTTTTTGAACTGATTTAATTGATGTGTTCAAAACCTACCGGTTCACTGTGTGAGTCTGTTAGGCAGTTGTCTGGTCTTTCGTGTTCAGTGTGCTAGAGAGTGGAGTCTCTACCTGCAGAGACAGGATGGCCAAGAGCCACCCTGCCTGAGACGCTCCTTGGCATTGTAGCTGGAGTTGCTGGGTGGACATCTCCATGAAGATGATAGGACAACATGAGGCAGGCACGTCTCCTATACCTCAAGGGTGTCAGCAATAAAAAAACCCAGAGATAATTGGATGCCTGCAGAAGGAACTTATTTCTGAGGATTTCCATTGGTTATTCAAATATTCATAATTTCCAGAGCAGTTAGATAGCAAGATACAAGTTTCTTACCTTTCCTTATCTTTCCTTATGTGTGAATGTAGTTGATCATAACTTTAAGCTGAGAGGAATATTTAAAACAAAGTATTTTGCAGACTTTGAACACACTATAATGATTTCAAGGGATTCTGCTTGTGGTCTTGGAAACTGGAGGACTGGTAGTACCTGCAGTCGCCATCACTGTCGGTGTGGAAACAAGTATGTTTTCAGTGTTGCTTTGTGGTCCTAAAAGATCTGGCAATTACAGGTGTTAGGAACACTTAATGTTTTGGGAAGACATTTGTGCATAGCTGTTCTTTGGGTTCAATGCTGAATTGTTGCAAAAGAAGCAAGATTTAAGTAGGATTTGCTGGCATCACAGGATAATCAATGGGAGGGATGACATAGACTGGGAGCAGCTGAGTATGGATAGTGGCACTGAGATCTGGAGTCTGACGCAGAGATAAAGCTACTTTTCAGTGCTGGAGACGGAGTATCTTGGGTTTCTGAAGTTGGAGTTGAAGTTTTGGAGCTTGTTGCAGCATCAGTGTCGCATTCGGTGGCTTCAGCAGCACTGCTGGAACACCAACCAACAATCATGAAATTATGTATAAAAGGCAGAAAAACAGGGAGTGTTAGAGCAGGGAACAGAGCTGGTCTGAATTGCTGCCCCTTTCTGGCACTCTTGTTTGTGAAGAAGGAGGTGCTGGATGGCTGGGCAGGAGAAGAGGGAGGATTCGTCTCTCCAGCCGCACTGGATTTCTCTGGATGAATGTAAGTGTGCTTTTGCCATCAAGCCAACCAACACCGACAGTGGCACATCTCCACTGCAAACAGCAAGATTGGGCATCCGAGGGAGTGAGGGAGATGGGTGAAGTTCGACAAGCCGGCTGTGAGAGATTTTTCTTGCCTGTAGTGTTGACCACGGAAGGACGATGCCAGGGCAGTTCATCTCCCACCCCTTTTCTAGCCTTTTCTGGGTTTCTGGGTGCTCCAGACCAACTGTGAATTCGAATTTTTCCTTCCCTTCATTACAGATATATCTGTTCCAGATGTAAGTATTTGAATTATGGTACAATCTGAACAGGTATTGCTGGAAAGAGGAGGAATGTGTGTTCAAAAATTGGGTTAGGACCGTTTATACTAGAAATAATCTTGAATATTTGTGGGGTTCTGTCTTTCAGACCACTGATCAGTATATGTTATATGAAGCTCATAAAGACAAGCCCAGGCATTGTTTTGCTTTACAAGGGTAATAGCATTGAAAATTAGTAATGTTGCTGGTGGGCCTTTTGGGTGAGCTTATGAATAGTAAGAGCTGAAATGCAGAGAGCAGTGTCTTGCATGAAAATGTATTGATATTTATATTTCAGCTCTCGAGGCTTGAAGTCTTTGATCTGGGTCTGATGTGCTGGACCTCAAAAGTAGTGTATTTGAAATAAAATATTTATGTTACTAACAAAATATGGAAAAGTTTTATTCTAAGCTGGGGGGTTCTGAGCAAGCAAATGCATTTTTCTTTTGCTTTAGTCATGACTTAGGGAAAAGCCGTTTGGAGGAAGCAACTGTTGTGGTGTGGATGCTGTCCAATAGGGTTGTCCAGTAACAAACCAAAATGTTTTTAAAATATGGCAACTAATTGATTCAGCCCTTCAGTGGGGCTCTTATTTTTCACTGTCTTTTCATCTAACTTCTTTTTCCCAATCTGCACAGCTGGTTGGAAACAACTCAACTTGGTTAATGGAGTTAACATACAGAACATCACAAACAGTTAATCTCTCTTCCTTCTTATTTTCTTGTTTCCATCCTTCTGCCCTACCCCACCCTCTCATCATTTCTCTGCATTCTAAGGGAAAAAACACTTTTTCTGCTTTTTTCAGCTTTTGATCCGTTTTCCTTCAGAGGTTTTCTCCTGTGTGTGTATAAGTGTAAGGAGGTTTGGGTGGTTTCAAGAGCAAGGCAAGTGCTGTTTTGTGCTCTTCAGTAACGGAGTTAGCTCAGAGGTTGCGGGAGGACACAGGGCTCTATTTCCAGCTCTGCCCTATCTCTGGCTGACCCAGATCCTGAGGCATAACATGGAATATGTGTTTAGCTGTGTTGGAGATGATGACCAGAGCTTGCTGCCTCCCGAGCGCAGAGCCCAGAGACACAGGGCTGCTTTCGGGCTAGAAACCAGATGTGCAAGGTTTGAGCACAGCACGTGTCATGGTGTCCATGGAGGGCTCATTGCTGTGTATCAAAGAAGCGACTGATGAGGTGGGTGGGTTAGATCCTGCTATAAAAGTATTTTCTAAAGAATTAAAGCTCCTGGTGTTGAACCAGATTATCCATGTGGAGGGATTTGTGATGGTCGGTTAATATTTTCATGTACCCCTTTGTGGGTGGAGGGCTGATGCAAACCCACTTAAGAATAGAGTTGGAAGGTAGGTTTTCTATTGCAGCTGTTCAAAAATAAGGTAATATTCCTCCCACTTCTGTTACAGGTGTTGCATTACTTTGGGATTTAGACATTAGGATTGTGGTGCACAGTAAGAAATGAGATGTGTGCTTGGGCTGTCCCTGGTACAGGAGGAAAGCCCATAGCTGTAACTGCAGGTGCAGTTTTTGTTAAATTAGAATAGAAAATAGGTGAAGTTTGGTGGTGTTTTTTTTTGTTTTTTTTTTTTCCCTATAGAGTAATTTAGAAAAAACGGGTTGTTTTTTTTTTTTTCTTTTTCCCTATAGAGTAATTTGGAAAAAACGGTCTGCTTCAGGATTTATGTAGTATGCAGGCAATTTTTTTCTCTCTCAAGCTGCATAAGTAGCAATTCGGGGTATGTGGGTGTTGCTTCACATATTGATTTCATCCTCTCTTTTCGTAATAGTAATTCTGCTTGCTCTGACTTTGCGTTCATGGGACAGTGTTTTCCATCTGTGACCGACCTTGAAAACCAATCTCAGGGGTCCACGAGACTTGTGAGCGCATCTGTGCCTCAGTCTTTTCCTTACAGATATTTGTGCACATTTGTGTTTGTTTGCAGCACAAAACAAGGTTTGTTGTTATGTTTTAAAATACCAACGTGCTCGGCAGCGGCGCAGCTGCGTGTACGGGGTGATCTCTGGTTTGGAGGCAAGGCTGTCCTGGAGGGGAGGATGTTGCTTGATAGCTCCGTACTGTTATCCAGCTCGTAATTTGTGGCAAGGCATCGCACTTCTGTTGCAAATTGGCGTGCAGAGGTGCTTTGCAAGTACAGGATATACAGTTATTGAGGTGTCGGAGCGTTGTTGTAAATGATGATAAAATGCCCATAGAGGAGGTGATGACTCTAGCAGTGACTCACACCCTGCTGGTACACTTTGTTTGGGGCTGTAAAAACACAGGACGAGAGCTCACGGCTTTCATCCGGAGTATTTGGTCTCTCTGTAACTTCTGGTCACTGGGAGGGGGGTTGGGGAATTCATTTGTGGGTTGGTTTCTAAAGCATTAAAACTTCAATCCTTAATAGCGGTTGATTTTTCTCCCGCTTAAGCGTGCACACGAATAATCGGCGTGCATCTCGGCACTGTTTTCCAAGGGAGAAGATCTTCAAACTGTGTTCATCCCTGGGCCTCCCTCATTTCAACACTGTATTTATGAATGGTTTTATCATCTCAACTTTTCTGGGGCGTTTGGGGAGGATGCTGGGTGTTGCATCTGAAACAAACCCGCTGCCTCTGCAAGGGTTTGAAAATCTCCTAGGCTGCTGGCGAGGAGCAACTTGCAGTTTCTGAAGTGGCTGGTTATGTTGCTGGTTTCTATAGTGACTGTTGCCTTGGCAGCAAAGGACCTTGCTTAAGAGAATAAAAGCACTGTAGGAAGGCATGATTTGATTTGGGGAGACTTAGGTTTTCTTCAGTCAGATTTCAAAGTGCTTTAGGAGGAGGCTGGAGACAAAACTAGTTTTTGTAGGGCTTTTTTTGCTGTTTTAGGTGGATGTGGTGGTCTCATCAGTGTCAATGCTTTCTGTTTGCAAGTTTAGAGAATAGGGAATGGCATGTTAACCTGGGACCCAGCTCTGGGGTTGTGGAGAGAGGTTACTGCTCCGTGGGCCCTGCAGCCATCCCAGACAAACTCCTGTGCTGCCTGCCTTGGGGATGTCTGTCGCTCGCTCAGTGGTGAGCCCATGGAGTTGGAAATGAAATCTGAAACAGTCATGTCCAGCAGAAGTGCTTAGTTATCCTCCAGGCAGACCTAGAGACAGAAAACAGCTGAGATTTCTGCATCCTGGCCACCAAGACAAGTGTGGAGCTGTAGCCAGCTGATTTTATTGTTGATTGTCTTGTCCTTTAACCAAAGATGCTCCCACAGTCAGTCGCTATGCACAACCACATCTCCACAAAGAGATGCCTACAGAACAGCTCTTGATGTGCGAGGTCACGTAGTGCGCTCTCAATTCTTGTTTAACCCGCTGGGGTGGCTGTGGTCACAATATTACAACCCTAAGGGGCAGATTGACATGGTGGTGGGAAATGTTCCCTGACAGGAAAGTGGAAGAGGATCTGAAAGTTTTGAGTTAGCACTTGAATTGGGAACAGGAGGGGGAAAAAAGGTCATGTAAGCACAAGGGGGTAGGGATTGCAGCCCTCGCTGGAGTTATTTCATCCTGCTTGGTCTTGTGGTGTGGGTATTTTGAGATACCGGTTTTACACGGCATCATTATCATAGTGCAGTGGGTATTACTGTGATTAGTAATTGTTATTTATGATTAGCATTGTTATTTATAATTCGTTATCAGACCCAGGCTCCTTAATGAAGCAGATCTGCTGCGGATGGAGGGAGGATTTTGGTTGCCTGGCCTAGCCTAACAACCCATATGACAGCTCGGGACCCTTGGGTGTTTGTCCATCCCCGTGCCTTGCTGGGGCAGTGGGACCAAGCTGAGCTGGTTGAAGTGGCCTGGCAGCAGCTGATGCCCATCCCCACCTCCTGTCTTTAGCTTTTGTGGACAGGAGAAGACCCTTTGTGGAAGCAGCAGTGCCAGTGAGACCCGTTAGTCTCCCATATGGTTTCTGTGAAACCCAACTCGGCTTTCATGAACACACAGTAGAAAATGAGGTATTTTTAATGTGACAAGCTGGAAGGTGTTAGTAAAGAAGCCTTTTTTGCCTACTCCTCCCCCGTTAAACAAACTGTGGAGATTTGAATGATCATTAGAAATTTCAGTTGTTCCTTGTTTTAACTGTCAACAAAAGCGACTTCATGGCCTGAGTCCTTGGCAGTGTATTATCTTTCCTCAGTTTCCTCCATTTCTCCCCTGAGTATCAGTTACTCTGCTTTTACAAAAGGTGCTCAGTAGTGATTTACGTGCTAGTGGTGTGATAGCAGTGGGCTGGGATTGCACTTGGCCAGCTCTGCGCTCGTGTTCCCAGAAACGTCCTCAGTGAGGAGTGAAGCTTTCAGCTCGGTAGCTTCTTGCTCCTTGGTGAACCTCAGGCCATCATTGTCCATCCACAGAGGCTGACATGGGGTGAAGGGCTGTGCCTCTGTGTGTGAGATGGGCTTTCCGGTTTTTAAACAAAGGCTTTGAGGAGATATTTTATATTCCATAAAGACACAAAAATTGGAGCTGAGTAATCTTTGTTCTTCTGTATGGTACCTTTAATAGCATTACTGATGATGAGTTTAAAGGACAAGCAAGTTTCTGAACTGATGGTAGTTTTTAGCAGCGATACCCAACTCTGCAGTTTTTCTGCAAGACCACACACATACGCTGTTTCTCATAACATTGCCAGGCCAGGTATCATGGGGTTACACCAGCATATTAATATTCTTGTGCCAGTATCAATCGTATTTGCAGCTGGCAACAGATTTTTGTTCCTTTAGGCTCCACACAGAGCTCATCTTAAAACCTACCAGCTTAGCCGCGGCAGGAGGAGATACGTGTGCGTGGTAGGCAAGGAGATGTGATGTGAAGGTTGGCTACAGGCTCCTCAACAGCCCTCTGCACTGTGTCTTTGGGATCCTGAGCCCTGAGGCATGCAGGGGGCTTACAGTGTGGTGTCAGGGGCTGGGCAGAGAGGCTGTTAGGTCACGAGGGTAACGGTTAGAGGTCAACTTTCCTCCTGGGAGCATTTTTGGAAATTGTGATTCGGTCACTCCAGCGTTCAAAATGGAAACGGTTTGATGTTGCCCCACCTCGTGGTGTACACAGAGTGCTCTCACAACCCCAAGTCATGCTGAATTTGTAAAGCAAAGCTTGGAGAGGCAGGTGCTCTTCTGACAGGATTAAAAGTGTTGCCCAGGTGTTCTGACAGGATTAAAAAATGAATAGTTTAAGCTTTATCAAGACTGTAAGGTGCTACCCTTGGAAGCAGCAAGCCCGCAGAGGAGTCTGTGAGTGTTAGTTGTGAATTTGATGCTGTACAGTTTCTGGCGCTGCAGCCCATGGGTTTCAACCCGAGTTTTGCCCCTAGGCCAAGTGCGAAAGTGTGTTGCCACTGAGTCCTTGTGCTGTGAATTGCCAGTGCGTCGCTTGAGGCTGAAATATTGTGGACATCAAAAAGGTGGTGATGTTTCCATCTTGGTGGTCTGCAGTGAGCCTCTCGAGCCGCAGGTGTTAGTAAGCGAGGGTAGCTCAGGGCTGACATCGCCCTGAATGCACAGACTGAGGCTGAGCGGGGAGCCAGGGGCAGAACGTCTTCCCAGAACGGCTGGTGACACCAACTCTCCCCAGCACGGAGCAAGGTTCATGCTGGTGCCAGACGCAGGATTTCAGGTGCCCTGTGACGACGCGACTGCAGAGTGCAGTGGTGATCAGCGTGGTGGAGAGCTGAGCTCTCACTTCGGTCAGAGTCTTGGAGGAGCTTCTCTTGTGGATTAACATGCATAATTCAATCCGTGCTTTTTTTCCATGTTCAGAGCTGTGTAACTAAATACCGATTTGCTAAACAACTCGAACAAGGAAGCAATCTGTGGCTA
>NW_010242766.1:0-418 GCF_000690775.1 Eurypyga helias | reverse complement strand
AAAAGAAAGAAAGAAAACAGAGCTGTATTCTCTCTTCCGTTGTTTTAAAACAGCGCAGATATTCGCAAGGGGGAATATTCACTTTCATCCCCGTTCGCTCCATGGATTTAAATAGGTGCATGTGCACGGTGTGGTGAGGTGGCATACCCAAAGTACTGCCAGCCCTTCATCCAAAGCTTATTCTTCTATCAGTTACCAGACCCTGTTCATTCCATGGAGAAACAGGTTAAAAGCTGCATCCTCTGTTTCTTGATCAGTTTGGAGTTAACACGTTAAAAAATATATTTGTGTAGCGTGGTCATATTTTGCACAGGAATACAGCTCTGTGTCTGTTTTGTACTACTTCTACTCAAGTCGTGCCAGTAGTAGAGAATATTTTGCTTTTCCCCGATGGTGACTGTGCTGGATTCAGCCAGGA
>NW_010242765.1:0-7040 GCF_000690775.1 Eurypyga helias | reverse complement strand
TGTGTGGAGGTTGAGCACCACGACCTGCCTGTGGGGAGACTGCAGTCTGACCGCTGGGGCAAAGGGGAGAACCCTGGAGGATGAAGAAATGAGGGCTTGAGAAAGGGTCGGACAGGGCATCCCGGGAAAGTACAGGGCTGGATTCATTCCCAAAGCAATGCATGCCCCTAGTTCAGACATCTTTTCTCAGATGCCTGTTTCACTGTGATGTGGCCATAAAACATGCATGTTATTGTACACAGAGTCCCAGGAGCATTAAAGGGTGGGAACAGTTACTGGCTTTTAGATCTGCGCAAATCCTAAGCTGCTACTGCTCATCTTTCTTTAACCATTGGGTCTTCTCTGGTTACTGGTGTCCTCAAGGCACTGTGGACAAGGAGAAGAAGGGTACTTGTGCTCAGCAACAGTTGCCCACGTGTGCAGTGTGGTGCTGGAATGGGAAGGTGATGCTGGGCAGGGCAGCATCTTGCTGCTTCTTCCTCTTGTTTTTTTAATTGCATCATATTTATCCACCACTTTGCTGTACATGCTTATGTGCTGCCAGTGGTGCCTTTGGAAGAGCCAAGTGTCCCTGCAGACGAAGCAGGGATGGAAAGGTTCGCAGACTCTCCGCAGGAAAATGAAAACCGAAGGCGAAAAAAGAGAAAGTCGACCTGGGGAGAGGAGAGGGAAACCCAGCCAGAAAGAAAAAGGAGGGTTAGGGGTTAGGGTTTGCAAAGCCCTCCATGGCAGCTCCCTAGGGGCTCCGCGTCGAGCCCTGCTGCGTTGCACAGGGGCACTGTGCCTCCCTGTGCACGCACAGGTCTCCAAGGGCATTTCCCATGGGGAGAAGGCGCCAGAGCCCTCCTGCAGCCAAAGCCAGCAGTGGCTCTGTTCCCTGGGCTAGAGACAATTCCTTGTGCAGTGTGTTCCCCAAAGAAAGGGGAACCAAGCCATGCCTCTTCCTGCCTGTGTGGGTTTATCCATGCATTCCGCCCCTCTCATTGTAGGTGCCTTTTATGCAATATATGTGTCAGTGGTGTGTCCGCATAGTGCCTGCAGTGTTGTTCTCGTGAGTTAGCTCAGAAAGCTAAATGAAGCTACGGACTACTTTGTGCACAAATAATAAGCTAACTGGCCTAGATCTCTTCAGCTGGGAAAAAAAATGGCTCAGGGAAGACATCCCAGGGATATGAAGAATGATGTATGACAGGGAGAGGCCATAAAGGGACTGCCTTGCATTTCTACTTCCATCAAAAGACCCAGCTGTTGTCCAGGTCAGCGTGAACACAGAGTTGCTTCTTCATGTATTTAAACTCTTTGCCGCTAGACACCGTAGAACTTAAATGGTGTACAATCACAGCGTTTCTTACTAAAAATCCTTTTAGAAAGACTTAAAGCTAACCACACCTGGGAACTGTGAGCCCCATTCCTCCACCTGGTTTGGGAGAACTGCCCACCTCTCACTGCGCAATAGCCTGGAGCAACAGCTTTTTTCTCCTCCAGACTTGGCAGCTCAGAAAACTGAAAATGGAAAACGGGCTGATATTAAAACGTCAACTTTTTAATTTATGCATGTGATTGATATTATGCTGTAATTAAATTATATTCCCATGGTGTGTATAACATCAGTGTTGTAGTAATACAAATAATTAGTAATTAACTCTAATCAGATCACTTAGCAAATGGCAGATTCCAGATGAATAAGCTGGCCAACAGCGTGTGTGGTGAGGAAAGCCAAGAAAGAATGAAGAAAATTCGTGCTGATGGATAAGGGAATAAGCGAAAATAACAGGAAATTAATTTTCAAGAGAACTCCCCTGCCAAAGAAAACACAAATGTAATCTTAAAAGAACCTCTAGGCAATAGTCATCACCCTGCAGTTCTGTTCTTGGGAGATAATCCACTTTGACCTGTCACAGCCTGCCCTGAGTCCCTCCCAAATGCTCACACCTCTTAGGATGCTTTGTAGGTAAGCCAAGGGCCAGCACAGCTGCGTGCGCAGAGCACCTTCCAAAGGACCTGCCTTAGCTGCCTCCCAGGTGACAATCCCTTGGTGATGATAAGTGACACTTCAGTGCCTTCCTCAGCGTGCCAGTGGCACCTTGGAATGGCAACTTGGCAATGGGTTCCTAACCAGTTGCTCCCACTAATCTCCAGATACCTGCAGTGCTGCGGAACCAACGCTGAGCCGCAGCAATGGCCGGGACAGGAAGGCCCAGGCTTATGTGGTGGGAGGAGAGTCTGAAAACAGACGTGGGCACAGGGCTCAGGCAGGGCTACAGCACAGGTCACAGAACGTCGATTGCTGATGGTGCTGCAGACGCATGGACCCTAGCTTGAGCACACTGGAGTGTCTCTCTCAGGGCTTCCTCTCCAGCCAGCAGAGAGGAAGCAAACAGCTGACTCAAAAGCATACATCAGGGAAGCAGCAACGCCTGGCTCTCATGATCTGCTGCCCATTTTGTAGACCATTATTGATCAGTATTGCTGGCTTTTTTTCTGTTGAAATCCACTGCAGCATTTTCCCTGATGGAGAACAAGTCAATGGATTGCTCTGTGCCTTTCTGTTTGGTACCTCACATATACACATATGTGAGACATGTATGTGTATGTGTATATACGTATATGTATGTGCACATCTATGGCACCGACTAAGAAATAGCTTGTGTCTGGAAGAGAGGGAACGCCTCTGATTTTCCTAGAAGAACAAACTGAATCTGAGAGGTATGCAAATACCAGACCTTGCGTTGGGAAGGGAAGGCTACTGTAACCCACCTGGGGCATCACTTCAGATGGTTTACCTTTGCACAAGCACAGTCTATTGCTTGTCAGGAAGGTCTGTAGAGGGAGGGGTTTGACCTCTTTTGATTCTTTCCTACCTCATAAAATCTATTTCACAGACCCTTTTCCCACCCCCCTGCATCCTTCCACAGACAGTTATACCCTGAAATGGCTAGACCAGTCTGTTGTAAGTACACTTGGACATGTCCAAAGAAGGAAATGCGATGGCACAAAGGAGTAGCACATTGCATGCAGCAGGGTCTCCAGAGCTGCCTCATGATCACGGAGACATGCGTTGCCCTCACATTATCACCATACACTGCAGCAGTGTGGGCAGCTCCTGCTTTCAGTCCCTCGACACAGCTGTGATCCTGGTGTCTGTAACACTGCCCATGGGGTTTGAAGCAAAACCCAATGTTTTGTGTGGCACAGAAGTGGGACCATCGGCTGTGGTGACCAGACTGCCCAAGGACACCACACACCGTGCTGGAAATACAGCAGCTGGGAGCAAAGCTGGCAAAGAGCATCCTTGTGCTGGCCTGATACAGAAAGCAGAGTTGGTGCAGGATGCTGACAAGGGCTGGATTGGTTTGGTTGAGAAAACTGACACTGTTCTTGTTGTCCATCTCCATCTGTGCCCCTTGTCTTGGATTTGAAGTTGTCTAGCTCCTTGGACTGCATCTTGCCCTGAAGAAACCGGGCATCTAACAAGGTCTCTCAGGTGCAGCCCTTGTACAAATATTGACCCTGTGGTCTTGAGTTGCTAACAGGTAAGTGTAGTGAGACTAACGAAATCTCTCCTCCTGCAGACTCTGTGTATCATGGCCTGTTGTGCCCTCTGACAGAAGCTCCACCACTGGCCCCATGGGGCTTTTCACAGCCTGAGTGTGTGTTCTCTGATGTCTAATACACAGTGCACTCTCTTTGTGCCTTTCTCTGGGGCCAGTGATCTGGCACATCTCTTCTGCTTACTGTGAACTTTATAGGCATTTAATTGCATTAAAGATGTCCACAACTTCTGTCAAGCTCTGTTGAAAACAGTTACTAAATTAAAAAGTCCCTCGGGTTAGACACCCCCTCCACACAGCCATCCTTGTATGCACCGGCGCGTGAGGAAATGAAGGAGAGATCAGAGAAGCCACTGGTTGTTGTGGCATTTCCCAAGTTGTGAAGGGTGTGTGGCAGAAGGTGGTTGCCACTGCCAGGGGCAGCCAGGCTGGTGTGTGCCCTGAACCTGTTCCAGCCTTGGTGTGCAGTGATGGTCCCAAGCAGCCTCGCTATGCCTTAGTCCCACCTCGGCAGGGAGCTCTTGCAAGCTAGCTGCATGGGGCATGGAAGATGGAATAAATTAATTCCAGGCTGTCAGAGCAATTGAAAACGCTCAAGGCTAGGAATATTCCCGAATGAAGTCACCGAGAATCAATGGAGGTATCAGGGGGTTACGGAATCCCGGCAGATGGCAGATGTAATGTGTAATTAGTCTCTGACCCAGCACATTATTTGCTGAGAGTTTGTCTGTTTCCTTGAGCTCTGAGACTTTTACAGTGGGTTTTGTTCTTCCCTTTGAGTCTCCAGCACTACCCATGCATCTTTTGTGGTTAATCCACAGTGACATCCTACATTATGCAATTCAGTTGGAGCCTTCCAACCCTGGACTTTACAGCTTGATTATTTTTCCTTGTAGTAAATCTTAGCTATCACTACAGCCTGTCATCTGGCAAAGATATCAGTGCCACTTCTTTGACACCTCCTGATTGAGCCAATCTGGGATGAAGGTCTCACTTCAGAAACAGAGGGAAGCAAAGAGGCAGTTGTAGTCTTTGGGAGACCTGGCCTCTCTCCTCTCTCTGAGAAGGCAGAGCTCTTTTGTAAACTAAACAGGATCTCCTTGTGTGCAAACCCAGGAAGGTAGAGCACTCTGCTACCCCAAAAGTGACGTTTATTAAAAATAAAGTTGCCTTTAAGCCTGGAGGGAGCATAAAAGGGGCAATGGCTTCTGAATAACAGGTAAGTTTAAGGGGCAAGTTCAAGCTGTACTGAATGACAGGTACTTTAACTCAGTTTCAAAAAGATGCTTTGGAAAAGGAAAGCACCCATAGTCATTTTCTTGGGGTCCCTCTATAGACAAGTAAGCTTTCAAGGGTCTATCTTTACCAGTCAGTACTTCCTCCTGACTTGTTCCAACCCATCATTCACAGACGTAGTATCCCTGTCTCTCCTCCCTGGTCAGACAACCCTTCTTTTCCTAAAGGAGGGCTTACAAACAGAGAATAACCATCAGCAACAAGTAGCCAACAATGAATAACGATCATCTGCACCATGCTTTGTTAGTTCAACAGTTGCTGACAACACTTCATAGCCACTGTCGAATGGTATGGCTCTAAACAGCAGCAGCAGTTGCTGTAGAAATTTATGAAGTTACTCCTCTGTTTGACTGTGATTTCCCAATTCATACAGGTTTATACGCTGCGGCATCACTCAGAAATACCAACATCGTCTGTGTAAGGCAGATGCTTATCCTGGTCTTCTGCCAAATTTGCCTGAGCGTACAACAGGATGCCAGATTTATTTTGGCTGGGGGAAGACAGGTGGGACCTGCTCTGAAACAGGTCTTCTATGTGGAAAGATATATGTGGAAAGACCTCCTCCCTTCTGCTGCTGAAAAAAGCTAAAAATCCACCATGTGTGTTTGAAAAGCTGTTTCCTGACTTTGCAAGCCTAAGGTTTTCACCAACATCAAACCAGGTCATAGGCAGCCCAAGGCACTGCTTTTACCTTTGTTTCTTGCTGTTCCTCTTGCTCTCAGGTATCTTACGAGAGCCCAAACTACATTTCTCTCAGCTCTTTCTAGCTGGGCCCATCAGAATGGCAGGACTTAACACATGTCTCAGGTTGATGCGAAAAGAGGTATTGGTATGCAGTAGAAAAATTTATTTCCACAGCTGGCATCTTCCAGGAGTATCACAGCAGTCGGTGAGATACACAGCACACCCAAAATCGGGGTGATCCTCTCTTTCTGCAGAGAGGCCACGGACACACACAAACTTGAAAGCATTGGCTGTTCCTTGTGCGTGTGTGAATGTGCACTGACTTCCTGCGAAACCAAACGTCTCTGCGAGGTCACCCCAGACACCCGCTTCGCTCCTCCGGCTCTGTGGGGGTCAAGCCCCTCTCTTCCAGGATGGCCCCACTGGTGTGCTGGCCTGAGGCTGCTTCCCCAGGACACACCACAAACCTACAAGAATGGGGTTTTTTTCAGGTAAAACAAAGATGGATCCTAAAATCTGTCTCTGTGACAGGCTGCTTCAGTGTCTCAGATGGGTGATAGTTGATGGCTGCCTCCTCAGCCCGGGGCAGCGCAGTGACGTGGAGAATGTTTTGAGAATCAGCGTTTAGAAAGGCAGCACCTTAAATGCTGCATCAGCTCCTCACAGCCCATTGCAGACTGAGCAAAAGAAGACACTCTTGGAGGAGGAGAATTCTTCAAGAGAAATGCATCCTCCTGCAAGCTGTGAGATGGTACCAGCACACCACATGTGGCCCCTCACACATGGTCCTTCTTGCTCTTCTGCCAGCTGCCTCTGCTCAGAGTGGTTCCTCTGCTTCAGCCATGTCACAGCATGTGGCAGCCCCAAAGCCCAAGCGAAGGAAACCCTGAGTCAAACGCTACCTCTGCGGAATTTCCTTCGAATTTCTCCTTCCTTTGTCAGAACCTCCCTGACACTGAGGAGCAAACCTGTCCCACCCAGCTTCAGAGCTCCTTGTTCAGCCCCTCAGGTCAATATTCAGACTGCACAGCCATCATTAAAAATCATAAGGCAGACCCCTTGACCAAGATTGGTTTAAAAATTTAATAATAATAATAGGAGTTTCTGTATTTGCTTTCTAATTTTTTGAACTCCACTTAAATTCAGATTGGGGCTAGGAAATACTAGTTCCTTTATTTTTAAATGAAAAATATGAGTTTCTTCTTCAATACCATGTGCTCCAAAGTTCAGGCTTTGAGAGAAAGAACTATTTCCCCACAAATCATGCTGACATAAGAGAAGAACATGTTACACACAGCAATTCGCTTCCTTGGCTGCGTGGTTTTTTGGGCTGATCTGTGCACCAGGGGCAATGCACAGGAGCCTGTGGTGAAAGCCAGTTCCTAACTGACCTGTGTTACCGTGCTCAAATCTAAGCTGAGTACCCAAGTATTGCAGAAGTGAATGTGTGTGCTCACAGGTCTCACTGCACATAGAATCACAGAAGAAGGGACCTTACAGACCATCCAG
>NW_010242764.1:0-940 GCF_000690775.1 Eurypyga helias | reverse complement strand
GACCGCGGAGCTTCCCCCGCCCGCCCCGGGGACGCCCCGCCGGGAAGACCCGCGCCCGGGGGATGCTCCGAGCTCTCCGTAAAACGGGGCGAGAGGTTTCGGTCTTTAAAGGGAAGAGGGGAGGAGAGGCTGAGCAGTGTTCGCCTGTCCTGGCTATTCCCACCTTGCTGAAGCTTAAGGAAACAGGGGTTTTATTGAACCCGGAGTTCGAGGATGCTCCTTTTCACATTTTGCCGTCTTAATGAAGTTGCGAAGTGCCTACTTTCTCAACTTGCTTACCAAATCCTGTATTAATAAAGTTTACTTAGTTATTCAAATAGATTAAATGTCATCTTTTAAATGGAAGGGGAAGGTTCTACCTTCCTGACCTATTTTTCATTTCTGATTTAGAAAAAGGCAAGATTAGCATGGATATTGCATTTTCAAGGACCTCGCCACTATTAAATAGACTGTTAAGTGCATTTTATGGCTGAGGAGTCTGTTCCCCGTTCAGTCTGGAAGACTTGCTAAGTTCATCTCTACCTGCTACATTGAACATTCACTGACTAAAATACTTTTTGTGGGTGTAATACCTATGCTCTGCGTCTTTTAAGTATATAACGCTTAATGTTTTAGGTCTAGTAAACCGTAATTCAATAAAAGTCCCTGGAATAGGAATGTTGGCTCCCAGGAAAACCCAGTCGCGAGTGTTTGGCCAAAGGTACGAACTCCCGGCTCGGTGAAGAGGTGAGATCGCGGGAAGGGAGGCTGCGGGGCGGCAGAGCAGCTGCGGGGATGACACGGATGCTCACGGCTGCGGACGCAGTCTCCCGTGGAGATTTCAGCTCCGCAGAGGTTTAAGCAGGCGCGTATCGAACGCAGCCCCGGGGGGATGCGCTGAACGGCAGCGCGGTGCCCGAGCCCAGCCTGCTCCGCGGACCCGCGGGGATGGGCGGCGTGA
>NW_010242763.1:0-3340 GCF_000690775.1 Eurypyga helias | reverse complement strand
GTGGCTGGATGGTTAATGAGGGTTAGCGAACCGAATAACTGACGACAAATGCATTTGTTTGTTTATTTGCAGATTGTGCTGGCTGTGGAAGAGACATAAAAAATGGACAGGCATTGCTAGCTCTGGATAAACAGTGGCACCTGGGGTGCTTTAAGTGCAAAGCCTGCGGGAAGGTCCTAACAGGGGAATACATCAGCAAGTAAGTAACCTCTGCAGCTCTTCTGCTTCCTGGCCTGAGCTCCTGTTGCCAGCGAAGAACTGCTTGTAGCAAGGGTCACCTTACAAAATCCAGTTTTGACTCCTTTTCCGTATACAGCGAAGTCTTTGTTCCCAGTGAGAGCTGAGAAAGGATAGTAAACTGAAAAGTGCAACTGAATGGTGGTGTTTAATGGCAGTAGTGTATATTTAATACCAATACAAAAGGGGGTATATCTCCATGTTCCCACAGAGGGTCAGGTAAACTCCTGCGTTTGGTTTCCGTGTTAGCCAGCTAAAGCTTTGTGCCATTTTGCTTTCCAACATGCTATTTTGAGGAAAAAAAAATGGGAACCTGTCCCTTGCTTGCCTTTGCTAGAGAAGAGAGTAAACAAGTCAGTGTGATTGACCTGACACTGTGTTACTCTTCTCCATACAAGGAACTAAGGAAGAGAGTTTTGAGCAGAAGCAAGTGCAGCAGAGAATGGGGAAGAGGTGGTGTGATGATAAAATAGAGGGAAAGACGATGCAGTCTGTTTCTACCTCCAAGCATAAAACAAAGAGAAAAAATAGGGAAACAATGTATGTTTCACAAGGCTGTCATTAAGGGGTGTATAATATTTAATAAAAAGGAACATCTGTAAGTTCTCAAAAGAAGATCAGTGCCTGAGAAATATTCCTAAGATGACTAGTGTTTCTACTTGTACTATACTTCCTTGTTCATACTAATAAACCACATAACCTTATACTTAAACGTAACTGCTTATACTCTTGCAGACTACCAATTTTTTTTTCTGAAATGTACAGAAACTACCTGCCTGTGATAAAGACTGTGGTCTCCTGTCATCCCCACAGACGTAGTTCCACTGATTCCCTAGAACTGCATCACCTGTAGCTGTAGAGTCTGTTCTAAAGAATGAGATTTACTTCAGTGGTTTGTTCTGGATGCCTTTTCTTGATGGGAACTTAAGGAATAATTCTAAGAGGCGCTAATGAGAATATGCTCTTTTCTTCTATTACCAAAATATTTGCATTGCATTCTCTCCCATTTGCCCATTGCTGTGTGTAGGCGTTCCAGACTGAAGACAAGGCAGGAGTGTAAGTCATGCTGTAACCTGTTAATTGACAGGTGGTTTGTAACTTTTGTATTTTCTTTTTCAGAGATGGTGCTCCTTATTGTGAAAAGGACTATCAAGTTCTTTTTGGAGTCAAATGTGAAGCATGTCACCAGTTCATCACTGGGAAAGTCCTAGAGGTGGGTGTTTTGTAAACTAGAGTTTAAGAATTGGGCCATGTCCCAGTATGTCCTTATGCAACTGCAGAGAATACAAAAAAATCTCATAGGAAATATTTTTCTGCTGATTTTAGAGCGAAGTTGCTAATTTTCAGAAATATTTTCAGCATTGCAGTCATCAGGAAAGTATGAGATAGGGAATTAATTACACAAGTTTCTATGGATCTGTGGTTTCTGTGTTTCTTTTTTAATGGTGATATGCAAAGTCTATTGCACTATTGTTTATTCTGTGTCAGATTTGATATGTTTATGGAGGTAATCAGAGTATTGGAATCACCTTTGGCAACCATAAGTTTGCCAAAACTTACATGAGATTTCTCAAATGAGGCCAGATGGTGTGAATGATGCTGAGAAAGGGTGATGGAGAAATGGGCTGGAGAGGTAAATTATGTGTTCAGAAATGAGAAGGTAGAAAACATCAGAGTAATCTCTTTGGTTGACTCTTAGTTGGAGCCCGCAGTGCCTCATTGAAAATGGCCAAAGCTTTTAGAGATGTGTATCTTCTGTTGATAGTATTGATCTACATCTCCTATGGCTCTGATGAGTCCCCTTTGAGCTGGAAACCTTGAGCTATGCGTGGAGCCCTCTGTGTCATCATTGAAATGTTTAAGGGGTAGAAATGCAGAGGACCTTCCTTGTCACACTGTCCTTGAGATGAGAAGCAAAACCTTTTCTCCTTTCCCTATAGTAAACTCTGTTGAAGGGGAAGAACATAAGCTTTGAGCTCAGGTCTGGAGCTGGACTGTATGGCTTCACTCCAGCACTAGGGATTTTTTAAATATTCCCGTTTTCCTGGAAAGAAAGCCTTTGCATAACAAAGTTTGTGGAAGAAACAGGGAACCACTTTTTCCCAAAGAAATTGAAAGAACTTCAGTTAGAGGTGTATTTTGTGAAGAAGAAACTGGATGTACTGGATGTTTTACAGTGAATAACAGAAAATAACCCTCAAAGTTTTACAGAAATAAATGCAGCTGGAATTTGCTAGTGAATGTCTATTATAACTTCTCTCCTTTGTGTCCCATCTACCACAGATATAAGACACTGTCAGCCCTCATGTGCAAAGTTTCAGGTTTGACAGAAAGTGGTAACAGCTCATGGGTTTAGTTCTGGAGATATCTGTGGTTCAGTATTCACAATATTAACCAGGTTGGTAGCCACTAAATGAGGGACTTGCAACACGTGTGGACACCCGGTGCATCTACTGGAAGGAAGTAAATTTTTTTAATTAGCCAGACTCTTAGTCTGCCTCCTTTGCAATGTGTACCTAATTCCTTTGGAGACCCACGTAGATAATTAGTGAGAACAGTCTGAGTTTTCCCTTGAGGAGGAAGGCTGAGTCCCTGGCTTTAATCTAGTGGTCTGCTACCATCTGCTTATCTATTCCCATCTACTGATGAGTTTTTCAGCATGGGTGACGCCATAGTTGCATTCCAGTGCAGGAAGCACTGTAGAAGAGATGTAATTGGGTTTATGAGATTGGGAAGCATGAAGTAATTCTAAAGTAATTGTAGATGCACATGATAAGGGCTCTAACCTACAAGCAATGCAGCCTATTCAGAGGCATGGAGGTGAAAATGATAAAAGAGAAAGTTATTGGAGCCTGTGGAGACCTGGGAAGAAATAAGCTATTCCTGCTTGGAGTCTGTTGTGTGGTGGATATGAGTCCAGCAAGGTTACACTCGTGTTACTCTTTCTGGCATCAGTGAGAAAGAAACCTGCCTTTGTGAGATGATCATGAGCTGTATCCTTGGAATAAACTGAGACTAAGGCAAGTTTAGTGGATAAAAATATAAAGATTCTGCCCTTTGACCTATCCCCTGCAGAGTCAGAATATAGAATCATAGAATCATA
>NW_010242762.1:0-2715 GCF_000690775.1 Eurypyga helias | reverse complement strand
CCCCAACCCTCCTGGGACACTGGCCTGGCCTGGCCTGGCACGAGGAAGGGGCTGGAGCCCAGGGCACGTCAGGGGAGCGGGAGGGCAGGCCCAGTGCCTGAGGGGCAGCCGTTCTGATTGCCAGATTGGGGCCTGCAGGGCCTCACGGGACACCCCAACGTCCCAAATTAGTATAGGATTAGCATAATATAACTGTATAACCTGCAGTGTAGATTAGTATAGTATTAGTATAGGATTTAGGTTTATCTGAAAGGTGAGCTATTGAAATCCAGATGCAGCACACGGAGTCTCAGCTACAGTTAGCTGCTAGAAATAGCTGAGCTTAGAGGCTGTTTCTGAACTTTCATCCCTGTCTTGAACATATGCAGAGGCTGAGTTGGAGCTGTGCATGGTGTCTTCTCCTTTCCTGATCCAGAAAACACGTGGTGGGAAACTGTTCTTTGTTTAAGAATGAGATTGAAGGACTTTAAACCTAACCAGCTCCCCAGTGCACCAACTGGTGCTGCTTGTTGTCCCAGTAGAATTATTTGTGATAATGTAGGTGTAGACCCATCCCAAATTGAAGGTTTTCACTACTGAAAAGTTCATGGATCTGGAGGCCCAAGTAATTACATGGGGCAGTCATAAATAAGAGAAACAAAGCCAACTGCAGCAGAGCAATGCTACATGTTCAGAAGGCCAAATCAACAGGGCTGGAGTGAGTGTTAGTCAACAGAGGACTTCTGACCACACACAACCATCCTGGAATATATCTGAGGAGCAAGTGGACATATCCCAAAGATAAACTGGCAGAGGGGTGAGATTACAGGGGAAGAGAAACAGGCCTCAGTCATTCCTGTTGGCTGTAGCCAGGCTGGATTTGTGGGTGAAATGGTTCTGAACCATGATAGCAATTCATTTTTGTTCTGTGGTTCCATAAAACTAAAGGTTTGGTAGGCATTTCATACAGATTATGGAAGGCTATTCAGAATTGCATGCAAATCGATTATTTTAAAATGAAAACTTTCAGAATTGTCCACGTAATACAAGCATCACAAACTTGGTATGATCAAAAAACTCTTTTGTATTACACTTTATTTTGGACATAAATTGATATGTGTTTTCATGTATTGTATCTCTGTATTTTTCCACGCACAGAGCTCTTAAACATGCCTAAAAGCTTTCTGTGGGCTTTCCCAAAAAGTCTTACTCAGTCTGAAAACAAGCAAGTTATAACCTAAAAGGATAAAATAACAAATAAGTGCAATGGAAAACGTGCAGTGTGGTATGATCTCCAGGTCTGTCTGTCTTCAGTATCATAAAAATCTGACTTGCAGGGGTTGCCAAGAGTCAACTATATGAAATTCTGATTTATAAACAAAGCAGAGTCGTAAGTCAAACCTCAGTGTAGGGATATATATATATCACACTCAAGCAATGCACATTCATATTCTATCACTGTTTTGGGCTTCCCTCCATTCTAGGTCTTGAGATTAGATATTGACAGGAGGGCAGGGGACAAAGTAGATATAAGTGGAATGGATGGGCATGGGAGGCTCTTCTTGTCTTGAGTTCTGTGATTTTTTTTTTTTAATACTGTTTATTTTCCCCTTATTTCACCGTCTATAAAGAACAAGAAGCATTGTACTGCCTCTCATTTGCCCGTAACGCTTTCAGTCTGCATTAAGGAATCGTAATCACGTCTCATGCTTCAGAGCTTCAGGCTTGCTGCCAGCACAGGTCAGGCAGGAGTTGGCCAAGAGTTGTCTTGGGACCTTTTCACCTTTTTCTTAGGAGCATCAGGGATTTGCCTTACCTCGAAATGAGGCGCTAAAACATATGGGTCATTATTCAAAGGTAGGTGAGAGAATATTGTTTGACAAGTGTCATGTGTGTTACTCCCACGCACAAGATGGAACAGATTGCCACATTGAAGTGGAAGACTCTCTTTCCCCCTGCAGCCACCCTGTTCAAATTGTCAGAAATGTTGGGTGTGTATCCTCTTTCTCTGCAGCTTGAGACATGAATCACCTGCCTAGATCAACGGATGTACTCCCATCTTGTCACTTCCCTAACCCTAAGGGGGCTAGTTAAGGGCATTAGTGACCCTTCGATCTCTTTTTTGTTCTCCATCTCAGCAATTTGGTCTCCAGTGATCAGGTAGGTTAATCTAGCATGTATTACTGTGCTCAGTATCGGGATAGTGGCAGAAGTGTAATGGAGTTTGGGGATTAAATTTGCTGTTGTTTTGACAAGAGGTATGTGAATTCTAGTTCCAAATTACATGAAAGAATAAAACGTAGACTTCTTACTTCTAAAGTGCTATTGTTCTATGGGATCTTTGTTCAGCTAGGTGGATTTGCCCAGGACTGCCGGTGCGTCGCTGTGGAAGCGACACGTATGCTGCAGAAACTCGGAGAGAAAGACATTGGGATTGTATTGGATGTGGGTATGAAAAATGAATAGCACTCTAGTCCTATTACAGGTGTGAAGCAGTTTTCCTTACAGAGGCTAAAAAGTCCAATAGCAGACCAGAGCAGGGGTGGCGAAGACAGTGGCGGAAAAGGGATTGGGGGAGGTTCCCATGTGGTAGGACAAAAGAGACAACCTGAGGAGATATTCTGGGTGGGGAATGGAGAATGTTGGTTCTTCCATTAGTTGAATTTTGTGCAGGATCTTGGGTAAAATGTTAATATTGTGTTTGGCTTGTTTAAATACAGGAAACATCTTTAAGAG
>NW_010242761.1:0-4252 GCF_000690775.1 Eurypyga helias | reverse complement strand
CACCCAAACCCCTCTGTGATTCTATCTCCTGCTTATGGGAGACATCACTGGGCTGAGCCTGGTGATGGAGTCGAGGGTGGCATAGCCAGCAGCACCCGAGTCGTGTCCTAAGTAGGTGGACAGCGCCCCAGAACAGCTAAATTCAAGCTCTTTCTGTATTTGGTTTCTGTGACCCTGACTAAGCATTGTTAGACCTGTCTGAGAGGAGCGGACAGCACACTTGGGTGCTGCTGGCAGGAAGCTCGCAGCCCCGCTCAGGCTGCGGGTGCCTTTTTCCCATGGGCTGTGACTCGTCCGACAGAAACCTCTGAGTTTCAGGAGACAGACATGCTTGAATCACCCTGGGGACTTCCATGAGGATATTTCCAGCCTCGGCCGGTGGTGACCGCCGCATACTTTGTTTTAGGTGTCCTCGTTTGTGGAAAGCTGCAAATGAAAGGTATTGAAGTTTCGGCACTCCCATCCTCCGCGGGAGCCGAGGGTGACTCTTACCTTCCACGAGAGATGTCAGCAGGGTGACGTTGGCAGCTTTGCGCCTTCCTGCCGGGAGATTTAGGCCGATTTTCTCTAACCTTTCCCTTAAACACCGACCCCCGTTTTTTGATTTTGCTCTGAAAAGAGAAAAGAAGGAGGAGGAAAAAAGCTTATAATGCAGTTAATGTTGAGATAGCGATAACTAAGTCCAGTTTAAGCTTTTAGGTTTGAAAGGAAAGAAGAAAAAGCAACAAAAATGCTGCTCCCCAATATACCACAACCAGAATTCCTCAGCTCTGTTAGCCTGAGGGGGAAGAGATGGTGCCAAGCACAAAGCTCGCTTCGGCGTTACCCCCGGCATTCCAGCGCGCAGCGCGGCCCTGCGTCCTTGGGCTGTCCCAGGGCTCTCAGGAGCAGCTTACCTGCGGAGGACTCCTCCGAGGAGAGAGGCGTTGAGACACTCGGGGGGCGAGAGCCTTCTCTGCACCTCCCCGACGGTCACCTTGTACTTGGAGGTGGAGCTGAGAAGGGAGAGGCGGCCAGGCACGGAGCAGAAGACCTCGTTGGGATTCGTCACCCCTCCGATCAGGCCATCTTTGTTCATTGAGAGGGTGGAAATGGTGGTGCCGTTGGCCTTCGAGGGGATGGGCACTGGGAGACAACGGGGGAGAGAGAAGAGGAGACCGTGGCTGAGAGACTCCAGAGCCAGGGAAGCTGGTCCGTGAGTCTCCTGGAAGCTCTCCCCAGCATCCCTGCCCTGCCATCCGCAGCCATCGGCATGGCTGGCTGGGATGTCTCAGTTAGGGTCGTATTCTTCCCAACAGGAGAGAGGTGGGGTGGTGAAACTAAACTCAGTAAAGGAAAAAAGAAGGAAGAAGCCTGGCCTCTGCTCTTGCCTGCTTTCCCACGCCTCCCCGCTCCACTGCAATTAAACCCAAGGTTCTGGGCTGGTCTCCTGGACCGGGACGGACTGTCCGCAGCATCGCTGCCTGGACCTGTGTCCAGCTTCCCCTCCCTGTCTGCGGGGGGCACTCGGTGGGGGGTGGCGGGGGAAGCTCTGGCTCGGCGCGCTGACCTGGGTGCCGTTCCTCGCCCGGCTGCAGGATGGGACTGCAGCTCAGCCCAGCTCCGTCCCACCGGGCAGGATCAACCAGGCTGAGCCACGACATTCCTGCCCTGCATGAAACTTGGGAGATGCCAGGGTGGCCGAGAGCTGTGTTTTCCACAGGAACCAGTGGAAAGGCTTCCTTTGCCTTCAGCTTTGGGATTAGCCCCACAGCAAGCCGCGGCCCTAAACTTCCATCATCCCTGGCTTAAAGAAAGCTCGAGAAGATCAAACCAAATTAATCCAGCACAGATTCCTTTCACTTAGTGGGCAAAGGCCAGGTGACACAGGAGGTTGGACAGGGCACGGTGACTGCAGCATCACATCGGGCCCATGGCATCACTCCCGGGGTGAAATGGGCACGGTTTTCCCATACGTCATTCCAGTAAGAGACGTTCTTAGACGCAATAAAGGTTTATAGGTTAAAACTGTGGCTGAAACCTGTGCCAAACCTCTTTGGCTTTTATGTTCTGAGATTAATAACCAATTTAAGTCTGGAAAAAACCAGCAGGTTTTGAAAGAATCCAAAGAGGTGTGCAAACGCCATCGCTGCAGATCATTTCAGCCCTGGCATTCTCTGTGGTTCCTCGGTAACGACTGTTCCACGTTCCTGCGAGTAGTGCAGCAGCGAATACCAGGGCAAGATGCAGATTTTATAGAGGCAATACACATGCCCAAAATGAAACAGAAAACCCAAAAATTAATTGGGGTGGGTACGTAGGCTGGACCTATTATGGGGCACTTATGATCAGCATACTGTAAATGCAGCTCAACAACTTGTTAGCCTGGCAATAAAACAGTAGCACGTTACATAAAAATAGCTAATGTTTTAGGGCTAAATCATAGAAACACAGAATAGTTTGGGTTGGGAGGGACCTTAAAGCCCACCCAGTCCCACCCCCTGCCATGGGCAGGGACACCTTCCATAGCCCAGGTTGCTCCAAGCCTCATCCAGCCTGGCCTTGGACACTCCCAGGGATGGGGCATCCCTGCATCTCCCCCCACCCTCTGCGGGAAGAATTCCTTCCTGATGTCCCATCTCCATCTCCCTCTTTCTGTTTAGATCCGTTACCCCTTGTCCTGTACTCCTTACCCTTGGGAAGAGGGTCTAAAGGATGAATGGAAGGGAGTTAAAGTACATTGTTTCCTTTCAGCATGAAACTGGGACAAAGTCAGGGGCCGGAAGGGCAAGATGCACTGGTGGAGTCAGCCACTGCGGTGTCGGCATTTGCCACGACTGAGTGAGGGATGTTCAGGGAAGAACAAATACGGGAACATCACCATGCGACTAGGAAACCAGAGCTATTTCCAGGAAGCAGCAACTTCAAAGCTTTCATCCACAGTCCCAGAACAGGTTATATTTGTCTCTAGGGGACACCCTTAAAATAAAAACCCAAAGCATGTTTTAGAAATCTCCATGCGTTACTACCAAGGCTGTGCCACTTCAGGTCTGGGTACCCAGCGGAGGGGGGTGCTGCCGCAGCAAGGACCCCCCCAGACCAGACACCCCTGTGGAGCTGGTGTTGTTTGTAGTGTCAAACACTCTGTCTGAGCGCGAAGAGCTCCGCATAACTCACACACGCGTGTTCGTGCATGCCTGCAGTCATGCGGTGGCGTGCATTCGCATGCGTGGCTGGGACCTGCGTACACACGAGAGACTGAACAGCCATGCAGGAGCGGGGGGGTCGTGCCGCCACGCGTGTCCATGAAACGTGGCATCTGGGGAGGAGGCAAACCCAGCCGGCAGCAGTGCGAGTTAACACCGGAGCCTGTGGAAAACCGGGCTGGAGGTGGGGCTGGTCCAGCTCCGGTGTGTTTGGGAGTCGCCCCATGCACACCGGCAGCGGGGACGGGCAGGATGGTGGGGAGACAGGGATGGATGCCGATGCGCGACGGGGTGATGACACGGAGACACCACGACACTTTTGGAACACATACCGGCATTTTTAGGAATGATCCTACTGTCAGAAACAAATCCCCTGGCGAGCTGTAACCCAGAGCGTAGGCTCTGCAAAGGTCAACGCCCAGGGCAGTCAGGTCAGCCCTGCTCCGTGCCGCAAGCAAACCATGCAGGCACCGGGCACCCGTCGCTGAACGTGACCATCGGCATCGCTCTTCTGCCTCAGCCGAGGCCAGACCCCGGCATGTTCGGCACATGCAGGGATGGGACAGGGCCACCCGTGTCGCGGGGAGCTCGCACCCTGGGCAGCGGGCACCCAGGGGGAGAAACAGGACGGGTGGGTGGCCCAGCATCACGCAGAGGTTAGCGGCAGCGCTGGAAACTGGTCTCTTGAGTCCTGTAACAGTGCTTCATCCATTAGACAGCGTTGCCTCAATACAGCAAGAATAAACATAGCCACATTCGCCATTAATTATTAATTATTGTTATTTGGCCTCACCTGCTGCTGTTTGCCTGGTCTGATCTGCAGCTTGTTTGCCCATAAACATGCTGCAGGAGGGAGACAAGCTACCATTAAAGCCTGACAGCTTTGTTTCCTTGGCTTTTGGGGAACCAAAATTGTCTCTTGTCATCTGAGTAAACCAAAAGTCCCCCTCGATCTTCAGCTGCTGCTTTCCTGTTCCCGCAAGCAGCAGGTGATCGGAGCACCTGAGCCAGCCTGCAGACAAGAAGGAAGCATGAGACCGGCGCGGGTGGGCACGGCGTGCAGCCCC
>NW_010242760.1:0-12583 GCF_000690775.1 Eurypyga helias | reverse complement strand
GGATTTCCCCAACCCAGGTGCAGTATGTAGTAGTCATCAGTATAGCTTGCAGTACGGCTAACTCAGTGTAATAACTGAGCCACCAACACCTGATGAGTAGATCCAAACTGTTTTTACCTCTGTCCCTGTTATACTATCACTTCCTCACTTCTTGTCTGACCTCACATTGAACTGCTTCAAGAAACCAGGCCTGCACAAACCTCACCTCTCCTGGTGGGGCTCATTTTCTGCCAGCTTAACTACCTGACTGTGTTCACTGTAGGGTCACAGAAGAGCCATGAAAATGACAATTGATCTTCAGCTTTTATAACAGCAGTAGATAAGACATAGTGTAGCATACAGTATCGTAGGGATTAAAAGATAAAATTGAACAGCTCTTCAGTAGCAGCTATGAATCCAGCCCCTGCAATGAATGAGGTAAGTAGTTTCCTACCTCACAATGCCTAGGTCTGTACACTCATCGAATGGTGGATTCCTTCATTTTGACTGTCTGCTTCCATCCACCTTTAGAGCAGCGATTAGTAATATTTAGTTTTTCTGTTGTAATTCTGTCTCAGAGCATGTCTCATAGTTGTGTGGGATGGCAGAAAGTAAATCCTGTTGCATTCATGAACTTTTAAGACTATGAAATACCTGTAAGCAGGATCACTGGACCTCCTGTATTTGTTTTGCTCGAGTACCCTTGAGCATGCCTGCCCTGCTCTCACCCTCAGCTCCTGGATCTTCTTCCCCTGTGTGGCAGCCCACTCCTCCTTACCCCTTGCAGGCAGCTCTTGCAGTCTCAAATTCCTAAACTGCACCATGAAGCCTGGCTTTCAGGCTGTGCAAGACCTTGCTCCTCAGCTGGGCTACCATGAACCATGCCCCAAGATCCAGCCCTGGGCTCCACAGCAACCTTCCTCAGAGCCCAACTCCAGGGCCCCAGCTGGCTCCTGCTGCTGAATGACATTTCCCACCCGCTTCAGAGACAGTGTTCAGTTTGACGGATTAAAGTCTGGGTAAAGTTCAGATTGATGGAAAACACAGTCCTACAATGGGACTTGCAGGGCAAACAATAATATTTTCTTCTACAAACATTGTCTATAGTATTATTACAACCAGGAATACAGCATAGCCACATAAGCTTAAATACCTGTTTCTCCAGAACTTGTTGCTGCTGAGAGTAACGGATTGCTATCAGCTGATCCTGATTCATTCTCTTCCATCGATCTGTGACCACACGATGTCTACCAAAGGAACTGACAGCTTGTTCAGGGTTTTCAGAAAGTAAGTCTCCTTGAAGGAGGCTGGAAATTTCATCCATGTCATCCTTCATTTTTTGATACTTTTCCAACTTCTTTCTCTCAGCTAGTTCAGCAGCCTAAATTTAGTGAAAGGAGAGAACTTAGAGTTTCTCCAAGAGAAAATATTAACTTTCCAACTTGCATACAATTGCCAACAGAATCGCATATGAATAGTATGATCATGGTCCTATTGGCCAAGATCAAAAATCTAATATTATACATTTATTTAATGCTGTCATATCACATACAGTAAGTAATTTGGGAGAAAATAGTATCGTTTTATAAGAAAAGCCAGAATGAAATTAAAAATGCCACTTTTATCCACAAGCAAATGCCAGTTGATATTTGGAGGCCAGACCCAATGTGGAAGAAATTTACAGTAAAAATTTACAATCACTAGCCTTGATATCTATGACATATGAAATCTGTGTGGAAAGCATAGTTAAGCAGTCAAAACAAATAGACAGGAGATGCCATTGTTAAGCCTGAAGATGCAGCCTTGAATCCATTCCCTTTGCTGATACAAAATGCAAACTTCAATTGTATTATGTGAATATATCTGTAATATTAGAAATCATAACATACATTTCCTGTGGAAACCACTGTTCTTAATGTCCACTTTAATGTCATAGTCTCCTACACTTCTTCACTCAGAGGAAATCACAAAACTCCATAAAGCAAATATGATGATTTTACTTAAAAGCAGATTAACTTCCAAAGGTAATTCATATTAGACTAAGGAAACAACTTGAAGTAGAACAATAATGCTATGCATCACCCATTTCTAATCCCGTCTCATTCTTCTGTAATGCGTAAACTAAACCATCTGGACAGAGGACAGGTAATTGCTTTCTTGCTAGGGCACAAAGAGCACAGGTTGCCAGACCTTAGCTTTACGCATCTATCTTGACTGCAACAGATCACTGGGTACCTCTCCAGTTTGTCCGAGATTGTCTCATGCTCTGTTCAGAAGTCACTGGCTTGAGAATATTTACAAGTTAAGTAAAACAGTTCTGTACTTTTCTTGCTGATGAATAGTGTGTGTGCCAACCAGTAAACGTTTAGAAAGTGGATGAGGACAAATGAAAAATGAAAGGCCCTGGATCAACAGACTGAGAGCAGGTAAAACAGTCTTCTTCGGCATCTAAGTGAAGTTGAAGATGAATAGGCAGACTACATAGAATGACAAGACTATCTAGACACATACGTGGGAACCTGTTCCTTTGCATGTTTGAAGAAGAATCCTAACTGCAAGCACAGTGATTTATGCCACCAGAGGAGACTGCCGACCTGGGTTTATCTCTATATTTATTCTTAAAGACTTTGAGTTTGGATGACAGCAGTCCTCCCAAGCATCAGGCCTGGAGACTGTCAAAGAGCAACTTCCATTTGTTCTAAGCAAACATGCACAACAAGCTGTCACGGACTGGACAAAAGAAGAAATAACACTAAGTACCATATCCTAGATTAATAAATTCCATGGCTGAAAACAGCCTTGTGATTTCCATTAAAGTAACAGAAGTATTTGATGTGCAAACAAACTAATAAAAGATAAATTAATTAAAAAAAATTAAATTAGCTAAGCCACAATTCAACCTAGATGATGCAGAAAACCTTGTATTTAAAAATACTTACCAGCCACCTACTAAGTACAAACACACTCTAGAGCAAGTAAAGAAATGTCTATTTCTAGACAAAAGGAAAAACTCAAGCAAACCAAATTTCAAGTGGCAAAACATCACCTTCTGATCCAGTAATTACTGGCTTTGCCATCATGACATGGAATAGTTTGCTGGAAACTAAAGGCCACTTTTTCATCTTACTGAAATCAGTGAGTACTTACCAGAAGTTTAAGGCAACTTTTTTAATCCAAAATGTGTTTCCCTGAAGTTATTTTTTTTCTCTAGAAGAGTCAATAACAACTTCAGAGGAACTATGACATTACAATTTCCAAGACAAAAAGAAAACAAACCCGAAGCTTTTCAATCATCTGATATTTTTGGGACACTGAACCAGAATATCTGGGTATGTACTTTTAGCTTATTAATACTATGAAATGAGCAATTATTTTTAGTTCTGAAAATACTCCACAGTAAGTCACATTTAACAGAAAATCATTTTGGATGGACCTCACATAATTACTGGCTTTGAAGCTTTAAATGTGTAATTTTTATTTAGATCTCTTTCTTAACGTCACTCCACTGTGATCTAGCAACAGATCCAAAAAAAGGACTTAGACCTTTTAACCCTAACCTTCACAGTAAGAGGGACAGCCTAAGATTTCTGAGCTGCCTGGGACTCTTATTGGAGGAAACTGTCAGATCTGTGCGTAGCCATGCATGTAGCACTACTATGCAGTGACTAATAGCACTGCAAAAGAAAGATTTTAAACTCAGAAAATGCATCAGATTTAACCTATCAAGTCAAATCCCTAATAAAACAATTCACTGGTGTAGCAGGGAAAAAAAAACACAAACCCCAAACAAACCCAAAACCAGCCAGATGCACATATACCTGCTCTTTCACTTATTTTGATTTGTGATCCAACATTATTCTATCCTCCCTACTACTAAATGCTTCCTTTTGCGGTTGATTCAAGTCATTAAGCAAAAGAAGAAATGCAGATAGCAGCATTATGAGGCCAGGACTTCACGTGCTTAGAATTAGCCCATGTTTTGAGTGTGTGAGGAACTAACTGCTGCCAATACAGGACTGAAGAAATGTGCAGCTTCTCAAGCCCTTATGACTAAGTCATGAAGCTCAAAGATGACCAGCGTGACCTATCAAGGTTCTTAGGAAGTTGTGAAAGAAGGATTATTAATCTGTATAGTAAATACAGTCTGTATTAATACAGATGCTTGTCTCATAGTACAGAATTGCACATCCAGCACATTCAAGCTAGGAACTCCTGCTTGGCAAGGTTGGTTAAAAATCAGTACGTGCACTATGTTTCCTCATGCCTGAAAATGTGGCAAAAAAAATATTAAATACTGATGATTCTAGACACTGAGTATCAAGCATAGGATGTAAGTGATAATAGATATTTGCACAGAACACTTCAAAGAATGATTAAAAGTTACCATTCTTCGACATTTAGGCACTCAAATATTTCACTTCAGGTGAAAAAAAAGGATCCACATTTAATGCAAATACGTAATTTACTCAAAGCCTGAAAAGCTGTTTCTCTGACATGGCTGCTGGGTCTGAATGTGTTAGTAATGGCATACTGTTGCACGAAGAAGGAACCAGAATGATGCCAACAAATGTCCATGATAACAACATTATCAGGAAAACTATCAAGCTGTTGTGGTATGTCTAGGAATAAACTCTAACTACATAAAGGTCTATAAGATTGTTAAAAAGTCTGTAAGTATGAGGTCATTAAATTAGAGATTGTCTGTAATCACATCCTATCACTTTCTTAGCATTATCTACAAAGTGCCTTGGAAAGGATTCAGCTCCTGTGCTATATAAAGCAAGAAGGCTCTTTCTGATTTCAAGACACAACTGGTTTATATATCTACCACTGTACTGCTAAACTGGGCATTCCCAAGTGTTACTATCCGTAGTGAGGAAATGCCTTATGCAACAGTATGATTCTGCTATGGAATCACAATCACATCAAGAGGTGAAAAAATATATATTCTAGCCAGGACTCTGTCACCTGGCCTGCCAAATTAAAATTACTAATGTATGGGTGGTTTCAGAAGGAATAACTGACAGTTTAAGCTAGTGGTAAAAGTATTTTCCTATACCATATTCCTGGTTAACACACACTTAGGTGAGAGAAAATCCAAGAGGACAGATAGCATTAAGTTTCTAGACAGTACACCCACGTAAAATGCTTATGGAACAGGCTCCTTCACCACTGGACCATTGGACCATTGACCCGCTAATTAATTCCAGAAGAACAAAAAGAACCATTAGCAATAAGCTTGTCAACAATAACGTCATTGGCATTCCTGGTTAACACACACTTAGGTGAGAGAAAATCCAAGAGGACAGATAGCATTAAGTTTCTAGACAGTACACCCACGTAAAATGCTTATGGAACAGGCTCCTTCACCACTGGACCATTGGACCATTGACCCGCTAATTAATTCCAGAAGAACAAAAAGAACCATTAGCAATAAGCTTGTCAACAATAACGTCATTGGCAATGGTATTACGGTAAGTGGAGGAAGTTACCACTGTCACAGGAGGCATCAACATCAAATCCAGTAATGAAGGCAGGCTGATAACTGAAATACCCTACCTTCAGTCGTCTGCTGGATTCTTCACCAATTGACTAGCAGATTGACCTAAGAATGTTTCTCCCAGAGTACACAACTCCTGGTTTTTATAGGGGTTTTGTTGGTTTGTTTGGGATTTTTGTTTTATTTTTTACATTCCCTAAAGATACTGGCAACCTTAAGGACTACAGATGACCGCCATGGAGATAACAATTGATCCAAAGCCAAATTCTAGGAAATTTGTTCTTTGGTGAAGATGCATTACCAGATCATATTTTATCCAAGGTGGGTTGCTTTAGAAAGAGTGGGTTTGCTTTCTCCCTTCCTTTACTACCACATCAGGTCAGACTGTGCATTCACTTCTCCCAGTCAGACCTAGCAGTCACTCATTCTAAATCCAAATTGTTATTCTTCGGGATTTGAGAAATGATCCAGCACATACTGAAGCTTCATGATCATTAGGGCCGCTGCAAGAGACGCAGAAAAAAAAAACCAACCCCAAACCAAAACACTACTGAAATTCAGGGAACAGGAAATCACAGTTCTCACTCACAGGCAGAGCAAAAAGCAGTGTCAGCCTGCACCCTCGAGAGGTTAAAGTCTTAGACTGGCTACTCAGAATGCTGAAACTGCTGGAGACTTCTGCTCAATGCATCTGAGGTCAGACACAGATTTCTCTTGTGAAGTTCATTCTCAGGCTGAATGCCCTTGTTTATTCTCCTGGGAAAAAGTTGTACAGTAAAACCCCCCCATGACAGCTTTCTCTTAAAGACATCACAACCTGAAACCTCTGACTTGCATGTTAAATAAAGAAAAGCAGCAACTGTGCCAACACACCATTTCAGGGAAAAAGAAAAGCTTTTCTCAACCATTCAGCAGAAAACTGAAATGCTAAAACCAATATTGAGGTCTTAATGACCTACCTCAGAGAGAAACAAGGAACAGCAAGCTGTAACTCCAATCTATGTAACATAGCAAGGGACAGTAAGAACTCAGAAACTGTTGTCCCAACCTCCATTATAACACCCTTATGTTAGAAAAAGAAAAGATCAAGTCTTTTTTTAACATGTATAATATGCACACAAGGCCAATAGCATGTATATGCCCAAACATTAAAAACCATACCAAACACAAACGTCTCACCCTACTCCATCCCCAAACTCTGCCACAAATTCAGGAATTTTTACGTGGAATCAATTGGTATGACAACAAATTCGAGATACTACTGCTACCCTAAGTGCACCCGCCACGTAGGGTACTTTTGTGGCTATTCATGTAAAATACAGTTCAGCAACCATGACTTCAAGCAGTAAAAGCCTTTTCAACTAGTTTGGGCTATCTATAAAGAAAATTATATGCCAGTTGTGATACAAAAGACTCAAGCAACGCTTACACAAAGACTTGCACGCTCATAGACTTAAGCCAAAAGATACCATACCTGATGTAGGTAATTCAAATGTGGCTTATTTTGATGTGACTGAATTTAAAGCTAACTCACACCAAATATAGTTTAAACAAACTAATAGCATCCATTTAGCCCTTTGAGTTGTACAAATAAGCTGTATGGAAAAAAGTATCTGTGCAATAAGATAAAGAATGGGAGCATGGCAGATAATTACACTAGGACAGACAGAGAAAGGTTCATGTCATGTTCCAATATGTCCAAAGCAAGCTTGGTAAAGAACCAAGAGACAGCTACACAAATACCAAAGAAGCAGCCACAGTGCCAAAACCAGCGGTTGTGGGGAATTAGCCTAAGCAATAAAGACAAAAAGCTACTGGCAGTAATGTTTCCACACAAGCAAAAAGAAAAGCAGGCAGACACAGCCAAGATTATCTGTTGACTGATATAAAACCAGAAGGAAGCATGGGTGACTTTTCTTGTACCCCAGTTTACAGACTAAAAGTCCCTGAGAGAATGGGGAGCTGTTGCTGCCCTCTAGTCAGCAAGCTGAGAGCTAGGAGGGAGAATTTTGATAGAAGCTAATTAGAGGTTAGCTAGGTTCTCAGAAAGGACAAAGTGAATGAATTCTATCTTCCAATCACTGAAACAACCTGAGAAGTCATCTGCTAAGAAACTTTTGTGAAAGCATCATTACTCCTTGTACTTTCAAGCAGCTTATTTTCCTTCTGTGTCTCCACATCTTTAAAAAACAAATGAACCCAGTATTAATTTACCTGGGTTCTATTGAAGTCTTTGATAGCTGCACAAACCGCACGCTTGTTTTCTTCTTCTTTTTGCTGTTGCTCCATAATCTTTTGGTCAAGTTCAATTCTATTCTTGTCATAAAGATCATCTAAATTAGATTTAAATGACATTTAGTCAATATTTATGATTTGTCATATGAGTAAGCCACTATAAGACAGAGAGAGCGAGAGACAGAGACAGCCAGGCATTACAGATACGGTACGTGAATTACATAACTATTTCCAAATCACTGAAACGTTCCATCTTGGAATTTCAGGTGATGCATGAAATCAGTTTATTACGTAACCCATCGTGTCTTAACAGTTAGGCAAAGTTAAAATGGGCAAGTATGTTAAGTATCGCAGAAAAAAATGTTTCATGACAAGCTAGCTGGGGGGGCAAAAAAAAAAAAAAATATCAGTATTATTTTCTCTGCTCTAGAACAGCAAAGATTGGGCAATATACCATCAAGCCTGTAAAACATAGATGGCTTTTCAGAATGCTCCAACACTTCATTTGGGGCATAAACCAGAAATGAAACCTAGACAATATTACATTCATATTATTAAATATAGATTTAAGTGAGATTGAATACATTAGAGCTTATAAGGTAAAAACCCAAATACTGAATATACTAAAGTACTGCTATGTCACAACGACACACTAGGCTATACCATACTGCTGTCAGATACAGCAGCATTTCAGAAAAGCAGATTAAAACTTTACTATCTTCTTTTGTTACCTGCAAATTTTTGATCGGCTAATGCATTCTTCCAGTCTCTCTGTTGCTGAAGAGACCACTCCCTTAACTGCTCCTTCTGAAATCTTATCCTCTGATCATAGTTTAAGTCTTCACCCATAAACTTCTGCAAGCCAGACACAGTACATCGAGGATCATTGTCTGAAAGTCGAGCAGGTCTATCCTTCTTCAGGGCTTGCGGATCAGACAGGTCAAATTCACGTCTTGTCTCTGGCTTCTGAAAATTCTTCCGAAATTCACTGATAGCCTTATTTATGTTTCTGATAGCATTTTTTTGTTGTTCTTCTAACATACACATGATCTTGTCATTTTGCTTCATTTCATTAGCTAGAGGAAAAATGAACATAATGAAAATACGACTCTCAGAAGTACATGTCATGGAAGTGCATATATAAGATGGAAAATGAAATTTTGAAGAGGAATAAATAGAGTATAAGTCTCCAAACGTTTATACCTTAGGAGAGAGTATTTGATCTCTGAGTACCATCCCAGCAAACACTCTAATGTTAGTAATGTTCACTTACAAAATACTTCCATTTTCTTTAGGCATCAATCCTCTTATTAATATTACAATGAAATATATGCATGTGAAACAGACAGTAATAAATACTACTAGAACTATAGATTTCATTTGATTAAAACTTGCAGTAACACATGAAATGTACTGTACCCTAATTCTTCCCATTTACTCTTAGTTTACAGTTACAACCTAAATACATTCAGTTACTTATTAAGAAACAAAATCAGGCTCTCAGTGAAAGGAATATAGATAGTTTCAATGATTTTTCTAACCATAGCACTAAAACAATTGGCTGGCAGTTTTTGAAGAGCTTAAGTGCTATTGCCCATTTAATCAAAATGCTGTAATTGTTTAAAGAAAAACAAACAAACAACAAAAAACCCCAAAACTAGCCATATAAATATAATTCACAAGAAAAGACCATTTCCTCTGTTGCCAGAGTACGTATTGCTTCTGGCAGTATCCTAGGAGCCAGTCTCACAGGTATTCTGCCAGGAGAATCACAAGCAGCTGCAGAAGCACAGCATGGAAGTTGGCAGCTCCAGTCTAGCTCCTCTTGAAACTCCCCGAGAGCTGTCTGTGGGACTTTTTCACAGGATACCACAGGAAAGCATTCCAAACACAGAGGGCCACAAAGGGTTGAGAGTCAGGGGTCATGGGTGATATATTTGTGTGGCCATGTATTCTGACTCAGCAACAGCTCCTACTTACAGCCCTGCTGTACATGACTCATGCTTCTAGCAATAAGAATCTGTAGAGGATTCTACAGAATCTATATATTTGATTGAAGAATGGCCAGACAGAACATGGGCTTCCTCTACAAGAAAGCAATCAAATTGCGACTACTATTCTGAAAAGAAGAGTAGTAAATAATTAAGTTTTTTTTTTTAAATCCGTATCTTCAGGGCTCTAAACGATGCTATTTGTCAATATTTATTAAAAGAAAGCAGTGAAAACTCCAGCCTATTAAAAAAGATACACCAGCTTAATGTCCATATAAATCTTAAAACAGGACATGAACAGGACTTGTTCCTTCAGCTTGTATGTCCGAATTTACAGAAAGGCTTAAAATAGTGCTTATATGTATCTCAATTGACAGATCTATATAGAAAGAGCTATACAGCAAGATTCAAGGAGATGAGCTCCATTTTGAAATAAATACAGTAGTTTGAAATCCACAAAAGGAAAAAGAAAGCAGGAAACAGATAGTAAATTACATTTAACTTTTCAGAGAAATATTGTAGTATATATGATTATACCAAGTTCTTCATTTTGTGCTTTTTCAGCTGCTTCTTGAATTTTCCGATCCTTGACCTGGGTATCCAATGCATCTTTATCAACCTATTAAAATGAAAAAAGCAGCCTTTTAAGAGATAGAGTGTTTGAATAATTAAAACCAGGAAAATGAGGAAGCAGAAGTCAAAGTAAGAATCAAGAAAAAAAAAAATTAAATCTCAATCCTATTCTGCTTTCCAGTCAGTGCATTATCTCCATGTTTTCAAACTACTCAATCCCTGTTTAAGGATTTGTGTGTCTGAGTCAAATATTACTTTGATTTTTTAAAAATTTTGTCAGAGACAAAACTCAGCTAAACTGGTGAGAGAGAGAGAGATATCACACCAGCAAAGAATCTAAACCCACATCGGAAATACTGATATACTATATCTCTGTATAGACTTGTTCAATCTTCATGTTTTGGACTTGGCCTAACTTCAAGGCACAATAATAGCCCCTTCGTCAGCAGTCACTGTTCAGCCAATAAATAAGGTCCACTGAATGATCATAGAATTGTAGTATCATGGAATGGTTTGGGTTGAACGGGACCTTAAAGTCCATCTCGTTCCAACCCCCCCTGCCATGGGCAGGGACACCTTCCACTAGACCAGGTTGTTCCAAGCCTCATCCAGCCTGGCCTTGGACACTTCCAGGGATGGGGCATCCACAGCTTCTCTGGGCAACTTGTTCCAATGCCTCACCACCCTCTCCGGGAAGAACTTCTTCCTGATGTCCAATCTCAATCTCCCCACTACTTAAACCCATTACACTTTGTCCTCAAAATATTTGCAAAATTCCTCCAACGGGCTCTCCTTCATTTCAGGTGTCTCATGTAGATGGATCTATCAAAACTTGTCTGATAAGTCAGTTCTACAAAAGTGTCTGAGAAAGACCTTCAGATGGTGTACTTCAGTATCGCTCAATAAGGTACACCAAGTTACACTATTTCATTTGCTGAGAATTCATGGTTTACATTTCATATTTAAGGTTCTAGAAAAGCCATCTTACAGAGAAATCACATTTCTTGATGAAGAAAGTTGAGCTATCTTACTATACCATTCCACATCTGTTAAAAAAGGGTTATTAGCCCCTTCCACTTAAGTATATTGTTGGCTACCATCTGTGTCAGGTTGCTGTATGAGGTGGACAACCTGTCCTGTTCATTAAGGTGGAACTGCTGCTTTGTCATGCAACTACGATTACTCTTGCATAAGGGTGACAAGACTAAATCCAAGGTGCTGTCAGTAATAAGGTGAAGGCAGCCTTCCACTGACATGCAACACATCACTGACAAGATGGATCAAATTGACACCTGTTGCAATTCTACCAGTCCAATAAAGTCAACAGATTGGACCTATTTTCACCAATCTTAAATTTGGTCCTACACTACTGAATGCTACAGCACTTAAAACGATACATGCACCAGCACAAAGCACTCAAAATACTTTACAAGCAAAATTTAAACTTCTTTCACCTCACAGCACTCTTCAGGCACACAAACAGAAACTTAACGTGGGCCTTCAGACACATTACAGAAGAACGAAATGAACTATTGCATCCAAAATTTACACAGGTATAAAATGCAACATAATTTCCTGACATTCAGGATAAACTGCACAGATGACCTGGAGAAAACTCATTGGGCTGAAGCTCTCATTCCCACAGGTCTTCATATACTGAAGGATGCTCACATGCTGACATCCACTCCAAGAAAAATCCAGCACATCAGTTAACTCCATATACACAAACATGGCCTGATGGATCCATCTTATTTTGCCTGGTGCAAAATAGGGACCAGTTGCAGTATGCCTTTCAGCAACAAATCTCACAGCACTGATTCTAGCTCGTAGGGACAACTGAGCAGGTGAGTGATGTACCAGCAGAGATAAAACACTGATTTTTGTATGCCACCTTGCACGAGCTCTGCAAGTTCCTGGCTGACCCCAAAGTAAAGCACGCTACAATAACACAGATACTGGGACATGGAGCTTGATCTTCCTGTTAAGGAAAAAAGACACCCGGCTCCTGGACCTCACGGCAGTGAACCACGTCCCCCTCGGACTCCAACCTTCTTCCCCCCCGTCTAGCTGACAGAATGGCGATGGCGATGCCTAGAGATGTCTAACAGCTTGCTTTCAGCAGTTGTTTTTTAAAAACGCCTCAGTCCTCTGAAAGACGCGGCAAGCTGCTTCCTTCCCGCTTCCCCCTTCCTTGGGAGGGCGGAGGCCCCCAGGCCCGGAGAGGGCGCACTCCCAGCGGCTCGGGGGAGGGCTGACGCCCGTCCTCCCGCGGAGCCGGGTTCCCGTCCGCGCCCGCCGGGGTCTC
>NW_010242759.1:4180-11190 GCF_000690775.1 Eurypyga helias | reverse complement strand
GGGTGGGGGGCAGGGTAGTGTTGGGAAGGCTGCCCTTGTATTCTGGAGTCACTTATTCTGCTAAATTAGAACCCGAACCCTGATGGACAAATCCTCTCTGACAGGTAAAGGGGTTGTCAAGTTTCCAGGAAGAGTGCTCCACAGCTGTGGTTGTGCTATGGGATTTAGCAAAGGGTGTGCAATGAGATAGATCCCACTTGTAATGACACAGGACTTCACCCAGTCATCCTTCTCACAGAATGCTTGCCAGAAATACCTGTAATTTGCTTTGCATGTTAGTCTTTTACTGACTCTGCTCATGGGTTGACATCATTTTCAGACCAGGATGTTTCACAGAAGTTCTGAATTACAGAAATCAGCCTGGTGAACCTAACATTGTGAAACACATTTCATAGCACAAAACTCTAGGCTTAGTCTTTAAATCCTTGATTTAATTTTCACACGGTACAGTATGAGTGGACCAGCTTTTCAGCTGACATAAATTAAAGCAAGATTTAAACCAAATGGGGAGCTGGTCCCCATGACTGGAAACAATAAGAAACAGGGGATCCTCATCTAAGCTGGAACAGACCAAAACTGATGTGGTGCTGCTTTCTCCCACATGGTGACTGCACCAACCGCTGTACAGAATGAACAGGATCTCTCCAGAGCTGCAGAACTTATTCAATTATTCTACATTTGGGGAGTGAAAGAGGCTAACAACAAATCCTAGTATCTGTAGATTATGGAGGGATGGGCAGCTAGAAGATCCTCTACTCTGACACCTCGGTCCCAACAGAAAACCATGAATTTGGGGATGGACACCAGGATGTTTATCTGTGGTACTGGAAGCCATGCAGGACTCACCAGTTACAGCTAGCACTTCAGGGTCACAACACAGTGTGACACCTCACAAGGAGTCAATGCTCTTGCAAATGAAATTCCTGCATATTCATGGGTCCTGTCACCCCAACATGTTATAAAGATCAGATAATACAACGACCGCTCACAGAGTAGAATACTTTTATGAAATGCTAGTGAAGCTCATAGAATCACAGCAGGAGAGAGGAAGATAAAATGTGCTTAATACTTAAGAAGTTGCTAAATATTTGAGTAAAGCAATGGGATTCTTTCAGCACTTTCTATTCTCTACATGTAAATTGCCTTTAAAGCTGATTCAACCCCAGGCATGTTCAATACTATTTCACACAAGAGATAGACCTAAATATTATGCTGTGAGCTTATGGAAGATGAATAAGAGAGAAAGATGAAGGGATGGAAAGCAAAGTGAACAGGAGGCAAAAGAAAATGGCAAGGCTGGGAGATTTTTTTTAAGTTTGTCATAGAAAGCAAAGCAGAGATAAAAGCTGCAGGAAATCCCGCTTTCCAAACAACCTGTTGTAAGAAGACATCCTCGAATCTCTAACCTAAACTAGCTTCTCTGGATCATCAACACATATGGCTGCCATACGGCCTGTTAACGCCTTTAGGCTGGGTTGCCTGACTGCTGGGGAGATCAGATAGCCTGATCCATACTACACTTCAAGTTGGGATAACCCAGGGTTGGTTCTTTCTCATGGTCTGCCTACAAAGTAATCTAGTCTGTATGGAATTTCAACGGGTGTGGTGAAAAATCACAAAAAAAATCCTATCTCTTATACTTTTATTTTGCTTCAAGGCAAATTGTTTGCAAAAACTTTCCTTTTGATTTCTGTTATCCAAATAATTCCAGCTTAGATTGGAACTCAGCTATTAATCTGATAATGACATGGCTGAGACGCATTCTCTGATGATTGATCTCAAATGACTTAGAAGGCTTTACTTTACCTCATTGTCTGCATTCCTTTCCAGCCAGGAGTTCTGTCAGTATTTAACACACACACAAAACCCCCTCAAATGTAAGTATTAAGATGATTACTATGTACCTGGAAATATCCTTTAATTTTAATTTTGTTTTATTTTATTTTTAGCTTCAAAGCTTTCCCAGGAATGAACACCTGTCTTTCACAGCATTGCAAGAAATAGTCGGGTACCTCAGATGCTTTGTTGTGTCAAGTCCTCTAATAGGGACACTGAGAGTATAAGTCACATTTTAATTAATGATCAAAGCAAAGGACACCTGTAAATTTTGGTTCAGTTTCTTCAGTTCTTTGATATCAGGTTTATCCATTAGAAAAAGACTCCTTTGATGCATATCCTGCTGACACAAGGTATCTCTCATGCCTAGATGCCACGGTGACTAGAGCCTTACAAATGCCGAAACAGAGCAAGATGAAGAGAATACTATATTTTTCCCCATTCCACATATCAGATTGAATCTTATCTCTAAAAGCAGCAAAACTCACCATCCTGTACAGTCTTCTTTTACTCCCATGACTCTAATTTCCATTAAAGGCTGCAACTACTTTAGAAGGTGCCATTAGGATATCTTGTTAGGGTCTGGCCCTGAGAGTTAGTGACAGATTTATGCAAACCTTGCAGCCTTCTCACTGCCCCAACCAGCACCAAAATGCTGCTGTGGATGGAAGGGACAGAGAAATACCAGACCCTGGGACTGCCTCCCCACTTCTACTGCAAAAAATAATGGTGAGAAATGTCAACTCAAATCTCTGTTTATTTTTAGGTGAAGTGAGAAAATGGGTAAAGTAGTAGCTCAGCCACCCCCATCAGCCAGTGTAAGAAGTGGACCCAGTATGAGAGGGACAGACTCTGCATCACGTGGACCTGGAAACACACCATCCTGCACAGAAGGGGTGTAGAACCCACTTTCAGCCTTTTCAAGTACTGGAGGGAGTAGGTGATGGGTGACTGGTCCTGGTAAATTAAAAAATAATAATAGAAATACCACACGACTTCACCAGAAAGATGGGTTTGAAAGCTATTGATCATTTATCATGTGTTTTTTCCACACAGAAAGGTGGCATGTGGCAGAGAGATCCACGTGACATGCAGTAATTGAGGCCAGATCACATCAGCAACACAGCTACTCAGCTAAAGCCAGGGTCAAAAGTCTTTCTCAGAAAGTACCTGTATCCTGTAGGTAAGAAGCCCTGCAGTTTAAAAAAAAAGCCTAGATAGAAGGCTTATTTCAAACTAAGTCTAAAGACTCAGAGGATGTCATGTATTGATTCAAAAGTATGCACACATATTTGGCAACTATATGGATTCTTTGCCTAAGTTTACCTACCTGAAAACTAAGTAACAAGCCTAAATAAGTCATCCAGATTTTCTCTACAGTCAAACATGAGCAACAGCTACCTTTGGAGAGCAATGCCTTCTGTTACGGGAAAAGATTCACACTCCAGAGGTGCCTGGCTTTATACAGAGAAAATTGAACACTCAGTGACTAAAGTTAAGTGAAATGCATCCTATTGCAAAGTGAAATACAAGCAATTGACAAAGGGAGAATTTAGCAGAAAAGATGACTGGTTTTCATAGTGAAGAAAAAGGATTTTAACTTAGCTAGATTCAGTTTGTCTGTCTTTAGCTCTCACCTATTTCTTTAAACTGATTTTCAAAAGAAACTACACTCCAGAAGTTTAGTAAAATATTTATCTTCCAGAAATGAGTGATTTTGTTTGCTTTCCTACACACACACACACACCCCCCAAAAAAAAAAAAAAAAAGTGCAAATCTTTAATAGAGAAAAGCTTTGACTAATTTGATAGCAAACACATCAGCATAACTTCACACAAAATAACTCCTGGAAAGAACAAAGATTGCCAGAAATATTCCCTCACACCCCATGCAGATTTTATAGACTGTTTTGAAGGATTTGGAAGGTCAAGGTGAAACATCGAATTCTCAGAAACAGCACTATGAAATCAAACATAAAACTTCTGATTATTTCAGTGTCAGAAAACCATCAAATCAGACCTGAAGCAATACGGGAACATCATATGTTTTAGACATCATCTGCTCTGCTATATGTCTGCCTCTGCCTGTAAGGGAAGGAAGGAATGTACTTAAAAAGGAATAGAGGAGAGAAAAAAGTAGAAATATCTCTCTACATGTCATATTTGGAAGAGGTAAATATAGCCTTGCAATATGTCTTTAGAAAATATTTTCTGCATTCCCTTTCCTTAACTGGAAGGTACAGAATTGAACATCTCCCTCTCCAGACACTCCCTCCTGCAGTACCTCAAGGCTTTGCAGTCATCACTGGATTTACCTTCCCTGCATCCCTGTAGGAAAGTATCATTATCCGTTTTGTTGCAGATGGAGAACTGTGGCACAGGAAAGAATTAAGTATCTTCCCCAAAGTAACAAAATATCTGAAATCAAGCCAAGAGTTGAGCCCTGTTTTGTTGCATCGTAAGCCAGTAACCTACTAGACCATCCTTCCTATTCATCTTGCCCCAACCTGAATCTTAGGGCCAGTAAATAGTGCCTGTTCTTTTGCCAGGGACTCCGGTAATGTTTTGCATAGTTACTGTCACTAGTCCAACAGACTGCAGACAACACTTTGCAGATATTATTTCTTTTGTTGGTAAAGCTGCACCTCTGACCAGAGCAGGCTTAATACCTAATATAGAGCAGTTGAGGAATTTTTCCGTGAAACTTTGGGAAAAAATGATTTGTTATAACCAAAATTTTCCATACTCTCTTGCCATGTTCAACAAAAGGTTTCTGCAGAAGAGTTTGTGAACCTTCAGAAGGAGTTGCTTTTCAGAAAGATTTCTCAGTTCACAGCCAGCTGGTTAGGACACTCTCCCAGGGTACGAACAGCTGGGTTTGTGTCCCTGCCCTGCCTTATACAGAGAAAGCAGCTTTTGCAGCCCCCATGAGCTACTGTTGAGTTTGGCATAAGGGTCTCTTGCTTCTGAGTAAAAACCCTGCCGAGTTTCAAGTTCATCAAAGGAAAACCCGTAAAAGTTTCTAAACCCTAGAATGTAATGAGAGGATGGACAAAGTGTTGGCTGACAGAGCTCCCTTGTCTCTGCTTCCACAACGAGGCATGTTTAATCTACCTCTCTAAGGTATTCAGTCTGATGGGTTTAAATAGTTACTATTCTGAGAGAACAAGATTATTGGTAAAGATATTCATACTGTCAGTTCAATTTACTCTCTCTTTTGCTGAAAAGCCCTGGTCTTTCAACTGTCTGCACTTTGTACAGGATAGTCTGCTCTCAGGCTCCAATTTGCAGTAACTAACTGGTTCTTTTCACCAGAAACCCGGACAGGGAAGAGCAATGACTTTGCTGCAGGGTTGCACACTACCAGCAGTAGAGAAGCAGTTGTGCCAAGCTTCTCTCTCCCTGTGCAGCACAGAAGGAGCCAGTCCTTCAGCATTGTCCCAGCAGGATTCTCAGTCCTCACCTTGCACTTGGAGGTCACTGCCTCAGTAGGCTGCCATAAAATTCCAGTTCCAGAGACTGACATGCAGCTCTCCTGCTGTTCAGCTACCTAGTTTATGGACTCCAAGGGAAAAATAAAAACAAAAATAAACCAAACCCAAACAAACAAACAAAACAAATGACAACAACACAAAACAACTCACCCAAAAGTCAAGATTTCTCAGGGCAGAAGAAAGGAGCAGGGTCTCGGAGGAGACTCAATCGCTTTCTTGTGTAGACCTCAAAGGAGAATAAGTGACCCCAGTCACAGTATTTCTGTCTGGAGGCATAGGAGTGACCCTCAGAGGCGAGGGTTCAGCTCCCTGCTCTGTTACAGATACTGTGCATGACCTCTCCTCATCTATAACCCATACACAAACATCATTCCATCCTGACTGACAGTAGCCTCTGTACAGCTTCAAGCAATGTGTTTGCACAGATGGGGTTCAATCCTTGGAGGGTGCCTCTAGCTCTTGCTGTTGCCCCAGACTATGAGGAGCAAGCCCATGGCAGGGGGGTTGGAACTAGATGATCTTTAAGGTCCCTTCCAACCCTAACCATTCTATGATTCTAAATCCATGACCAGGGCCTGCAAATGGATAGTCTGAGCTATTCTCAGACAAATAAAAATTCAGCTTTTGAGGGTTTTTTTCTCCTGAAATACAGAATTTGCCACTTTAGAAGGAGTGGAGGGGAGAGTAATGTGGGGAGGAACAGGAAGAGATGTTTGGGTTTTCTCCATGTGAATTGTTTTTTGTGAACTAGTTCTGACTCCCCGGTGAAGCAACACAGATCTGACAGACATGCAGTTTATCAGTCATGCCTCCAGTAATGAAAGAGCTGTTGTTAATTGAAACAGTGACTTTGCAGAACATTAATACCCACAGAAGACTCATCTCTGCCCTTCATTGATCTGGGTAGGGAGGTAGTGCTGAGCAGCATTGCAACTGACCCAGTGGAAGCAGATGTACTAATGTAAATGTGTAAGTTGGACCCCAACATTGGGGTTAACATATGCAACAATGCCGACAAAATAATCCAGTAATGAAAGCTGAGTTGCTGAAAAGCTAGTTTAAGTTTCTGTCCTACATTGTCTTCAACAGCCAATATCTGGTAAATTTTGTGACAAAATTGTTCACTGTCTCTCTCCAATACAGAAGTTAAATATCAGTCTGTCTGCACCATCTGAAGCCATGAGATGCCCTCCCTGCTGCTGTGTCAGCATCCTGCAGGGAAAAGGATTGGGCAAATACTCACCCAGAACTTTGATTCAACAATCTGAAGTCATGCTGATCTCACTCCTGCAGGGGCTGAGGACAAGCACAGAACTGCAGTAGCTGGGAGATCAACAACACTTCCATTCGCCCAAATCCTTTAATCCTGATTTCTGACAGTACACCATGGACATGGGCATGTGCCTTCCCTTATGGGAGATCCTGCATGGCTGGATCTTCCCCCAAGTGTATGCAGCACCTTAACAGGCAGGTGAAAGTTCTATATTCCCCTCATTATACTTGAGGAATCTTGAAAGAATCAGTGACAGGTTTTAGAGGGAGAGTCTGGAAGAATGGCTCAAATCTTCCATCATATGTTTCCAATGCACATCCCTCTGACAAGAATAGGACATCAAATGTCAACCATCCAGCTCTGGCCTTCTGAATTTTAAGGTTAATTATAAGTACCCATGTCATTCCT
>NW_010242759.1:0-4149 GCF_000690775.1 Eurypyga helias | reverse complement strand
AGCAGGATAAAAAATTTCATTTAACTTAAACTGCAAATAAACAGAAACTTCTGTCTTAAAAAAAAAAAAAATTACACTACCAGATATCCAAAATGTAATAGACTCCTGAGATTCCCAGAAAGGCATGTTACACAATCCAGAAGTGTATACTACACTGATATTCCATCTATACCCTGTCTCAAAGATGTTTGCTGAAGCCATTTCCAAATACAGTTCTGCCACAGCCACAACACGATAGACAACTGCAGTCCTGCATCTCACACAAATAGAAAGCAATGGGACAGCAGCCTTTGGTACCACACGCATACCTTTTGCACTGTTTGTGGGGTGCTGCTGTTTGCACACAGCTCCCCTCTTGGAGAGATCGTGCAGATCAGCTGTAATATGGGATGTAGACCTGCAGGTTTTTTTCATGTCAAAGGTTTCTATATTAATGAAGACATTTTTTTTTTTCTCTCTCCCTTTAGTAAGATGCTGGGAATATCTCCATATTAGCCTTCTTATTTTTCTCATTTCACAGTCTTCTTCATTTATATCAAAATTACAATTTGTCAACAGTAAAACTGAATACAGCTAATAAGGCACAGATCCAGGAGAAAGGGCTTTATCATACCTTCAGTACAAAAATGTTATTGAAATATAGTACAGAGTCTGCTCTGGAACTGTAAAGGTCAATCTTTAAATAACCAGGTCTTTTGGGATCTGACCTATCCTGGAGCATTTTAGCTTTCACTGGACTTTCTTGTTCAAATGCAGCTCTCTGGAAATAGAGCTGTGTCCAAGAGCACATCAGCGGAGCAGGGCTATTCCTGGAATAAAGAGTCAAAATCTGCTTGTCTCAATAGTCCTTACACTGTCACCAAACCAAAGGCTGCAGCTGTGGATGCTGTTCCCATTGAGCAGTACAGCAGCACAGCTGGCGTTTCATTCTCTACGCCCTATGATTTAGCCTAACCACATTCAAGACAGGAGGAAGTAGTACTGCTCCCAGCGCCCTCCCACTCTCAAAACACACGAATTGCCATCCTGTGTCAAACACTTGAAACACTGAACAGGATAGCTGACCATCAATTTTCCTATTGCCCAGAGAAATAGTTTCTTGTAAACCCTGACATGGATACTGCCAGGTCCAAAAATCTGAGAATGGGGTGAATCTGTATGTGACACGTGTGCAGGTGGTGAGAAGAAAAAGAAGGTAGGGGAATGGCAGAAAAAATCCAGGTTCTCAAGTAATTGGAAGAGGTGGGCACAGCAAGCAAGCAGCTCTAGAGATCCCAGATCACTCGTAAAGGTCATCAGGGAACAGTATGGTTTTCTGAAAGTCACATTAGGACAGCAAGGTGTAGATGAAGCCAAGGGGTTATGATGTTTTGTTCTGGGAAAGGGGAAGATCTCCAGCCCTTGTTTCCTCTCACAACATCACAGGTGTACTTAAAGAGCAGTGTTGACAAACTAATCACAGCACAGCAAATGGATGATCCATTATTATTCCTACACAGACTGTAGACTTAATTGTCCAGAAAAATCATCCAAAAGCTCCCTGAACTGTTCATGTCTTAATGCCTAATGCTGAATGGTCCTTTTGTAGGTTCCACCTGAAGGTCGTGCATTGTCAGCTAATCATGTTCAAGATGAGGAGGCTCTGACTGCCACATTTGTACCCTATTCCACTACCTAGCCTCAAGAGCCCCAGACAGAAGGCAACAAAAAGCCTGTGTCATTACAAAGCAGAATGCTTTGGTTTGTTGTTCTTACTAACATTTTGTCCATGGATTTTTATTTCTGTTATTGTTTTGGATGAATTCAGAGCTGAAATACCTGCAAAACATATTTTCATTTGCACAGAGAGTCACTTCTAGTCACTTGGCTGGCTCTTATGAAAAAGATATCTGTTTTTTCACAAGGGTAGTTTTGTATCCAATAAGTCCTTGGTAGCATGCTTAACATGCATTCTTTGTAAAGCCAGCCCTTAATTGCTAGTTTGCTCACAAATATGTAGCAAAATAAGACATACATAGCTCATGTAATCTAGAACTCATTTAAGTCAATGGAAAAACTCCTACAGACTTGCATCAGCTTTGGAGGAGCCCCAGCATTATCCCAGTGAGACCTTCCAAGGCTTTGAGCTTCCAATATTGTCACCAGTGATTACCAGAGAGAATATGAAGATAACCCCAAAAGATTTGCTATTTTTATTCTTGCCACATTAAGAAAAGAAAAATAAAAAAAGAAACACACCAGAAATATACTGCGCAAAATTGTAGGTCTAGTCCACATAGAAAGATTTCAGAGTAATGAGTGCTTTCTTGTCCTTCATTCAAGGCCAAGATTACTCAGCAGTTCTCATTGCTATTAAATCAGCAAAACCTAAAGCCTTGCCTCATTTTCAAAGGAATTCATCAAAGCTTCATATTTTTAAAATCACAAAAATAGTCACAGTTGTTACCATGCTTCCCTTGGGTCTGCAAGGACAATGAGAAGATAACCATGGATATAGCCATTTTAATTACAGCATAAAATAAGAAACAAGAAAAAAGATAATTTACTCAAGGCTGCAGGCAAAGGTAAGAACTGTCCCTATGTCCCCTGACTCCCAGGTTAATGTGCTAACCAACTTCACTTTCAATTCTCTGTGGGCTTCAGAAGTGCACAAAACCTCTATAAAATCATAAAGAATAAAGCAAATGTCAAGGTTTCAAGAAATATACCTCAAGGCATTTTTATTATCTCAGAGGGGAAGCATTCTTGATGTCAAACAAGTGAGCTTTCTGTTGCCTGTGAATTTATATTTGACCATATCTGAAATAGAAGGGGGTTTGCTGTGGTTAAAAACCTGAAAGTATTTCAGTGGCTGGCAGCAAACTGCAAGTAGTCCCTCAGTCCTACAGCCTAACAATGCAGTATGACATTGACAAATATTAAACCAAAACAGGGATTAAATACTACTCTTTATAAACCAGCTCTCAAATCTCCCAATAGTAGCATTTCAATGGCAATAACAACATAATCCAACACAGGGAGTTAAAGCACAGGAGGGTCATCATGGAACGCCCAACACTTTCCCATGCTGGCAGCGTGAAATTCCCTGTTCCTCCTGTCCATTCAAGATTTCTCAGCCACAGCCACAAGCCACCCGCTTAGCTGTGTGCCAGGACTGTGCAGCTGCAAAAGCAAGTGGAATGCTCAGCCAAGTAGCTCTTCACAGGGCATTTACACATATAATATTTTAGACTCGTGAGTGTGGTCTTTTAGACCAGACAAAACACAGAGACGGGCTTTGCATACTGTGGCCAGCAGCACGCTCTGAAGGTTTCCTGGTACAGGAGATGATGAAAAGTAAAACACTGCAAATGTCATCAATGCAGCATGACTCCTTTCCGATCATGGTAGTTCATATTTATTAATGTCATGTATGAAGCATAACCGAGGTCTGAAAAAGATCAGAGTTGCAGTACGCCTTGTTATTCAGACACACAGAAGCACAAGAAAGTGGAAAAATCCCACATGCTTTTTTCTATGGCTATAACTGTCAGTCTGAGAAAGATCTTATTTTAGTTGCATACTAGGGAAGCAATTTTATGGTGGAATTTCCAGAGTTTGTGAATGGAACTGTATGATGTTGTTGCTCACTGTACCCAGAAAGTTGGAAGGACCTTTATGATCCCAGTTCTCTTTTCCCAAGTAAGTTCAGCATAGTCACTGTCCCCATTCCCCTCCTCCTGCACCTTCACATAATATCTGGTCTCTTTAGGAACTTTCTGTATTCTGTACTTCTCCTCCTGCCTTGAATTCACAGGGAAGTACTCTCCATAAACACTTTTCCACATATTTTAAGCCATCACAAACACCAAGAACAGAGTTATTTGAGTCACAGTTATAATTCTCAAGAAGAAATCCAATTCTCAACGAGCCATCTGTGATGATGGTTTACTGCACATGATATAGGACCAAAGAGTCGTATAGCATAATGTGGAAAACAGTCCACCTCCATATGATAAACCGTCTTAATACATGCTTAATATATTAATGTATCCCACACTGGGATGAAAGAGGGGATAATGAAGATTTCTGGCCCTTATAAGACCTAGTAAGGTTTTTTACAAATCCTAGTTTGTTCTTCTAATGCTAGTGCAGCCTTGGCTGCAGCGA
>NW_010242758.1:0-6915 GCF_000690775.1 Eurypyga helias | reverse complement strand
GGTGCACTCAGTGTCATCATCCATGTCACTGACATCACAGAAATAGATGGATTAAAATGTCCAGCATGTGTTGTCTCACAAATCCCAACTACTTTTTCTCATTAATTGTCTCATAATGATCAGAAGACCAGGTTGTACCATTTATCCACAGCACTCTAGACAGGGATTGAGGTCAGGGAGAAACACTTGCCTCATAGGAGAAATACCCCCCAGAAAGCCTATGAGCTGGTGGTACAGTCACCTTACCAGCTTTGAGTCATGTCTGTGGACCATTGTAAACATGCAGGCAAGGAGGGTTCCTCTTTCCTGGCTGCCTCAGGTGAACTGCATGGAGACAAGCAATGCAATGCAGGGGAAAGGCCCATCCAAATTATTGCCTTGCAGACTGGGCAGAGAAATACAACTATCTTGGACAGTTTTGCCACAGTAGTTCATGGGGTTTGGGTTTCTTTTCAGATGCAGAATGTTTGAAAAATGTTTGCTGAATTTGTTTCAATCTGTATTTATATATTTTCAATATTGCATTAGGAAGAGATTTATTTAAAAATCTAACTCCATAAACGTTGGCTTAGCAGGCTAAGAATTCAGAGATGCTCTTCCTGTACTTCTCTCTAGTCTGGGATTCAAATAGGGAAAAGCAGATGAAAAACAGAACAGATACCTCCTGAGTACCCTTGCTAAATGTAAAATGAGATTCAGATCGTAATAATGTGGACAGTAAAAGATACTGTGGGGTCTTGCATTTATAAGTTACTGAAGTGCTAACAAATCAGAGAATCCATAGCAAAGACTGCATACTGACTACCTGGATGAAGAAACCACATTCCAGATGAGGATCTAGAATTTTTTTTTAAATCCTGGAAGTAATTGATAGCCAGAACAGTTCTAGCAGGAACCTAAAGGTCAGTGGTACCCTGAGAAATTCTGTTAGATAGGAATGGGAATGGAAATCAGAATGGGAATGGAAATGAAATGGGAACAGCAAGGCTGGAATCAGTGTCTTATTAACTACCTTCTGAAAAGTTCATCAGAGATTCTGGAGTCATGTTATGTTGTTTGGATAACATTTTACCTTAGCCCTTTCATTTCCAAGGCTCCATGCAAGGGGCACAACACAGCCCTTGTTATGTTTATGTAAGTCTCAAATACTTTGAAAAATGCCTGTAGATGCACTCAGGAAACAAAAGATTAAAAAGGTACTGAAATACAGGGCATTCCAGTAACTTTTTCTCCTAAGATGCTTAGGTCTTTTAAAGTTTTTATTCTTGGGAATAGAAAGGTGAACAAAGATGGGATAACTGCTTGTGCTTTTATGTACTGAATTAAGGCAGTTTTCTAAACAGACATAAAAATGTGATCATGTGATGCTGCCCCCTTTAGATCCTATTTCTTGAATCAAATTAATTAGTTCCAGAAGTAGCAGAATTAACAAATCCTGCTTTCTCTGGATGTGCATCTTACAGTTGCTTGATTTTTTAACATCTATATCACAGCTGCTTTGTCAACTCATTCCTTATCAGGCACAAGTAAACGGACTGTAGAGTGGGGTTTTCTGGTCAGTTAAGCATCACTTTGACCGGAGCTTTCCAGTGGTTGGGGAACCAGTATCATCTCTGTCCCACGTGTGTCCCTTTGATGTTAATTAATGTCTAGTATAGCCTTTCCCTCAGTGAGCGTGCCGCAAGCATCACTCTGCCACCCATTCACCTATTTTCCTAAAACGTGAAGGAATTCTCTATCTTTGTGATTTTTGTCTCTGCCAAACTTGACTGTATTTCACTATGGGTTCTTTTTAATGAAAACACACAGATCTGCAGCATGTGACTGCTGAAACTTAGTTTCCCATAGGACACCACCAGGATACAAAGACCCACAGATGGGCAAACAGGCTTTTGTACTCTGTAGTGACATGCTTTGCATTTGGGCACACCTCTGGCTTCAGCCCAAGATTTCATTGCATCTCCAGGGCTCCACATCCATGCCTTGATCTGTTCCCGGTAAACTCAGCAATGTGCTCTGGACTTGAGCACTGTTAAAACTCACCTGTCCTTTCCCCTCCACTTCTCACACCTGCCTTTGCTGCTTCTTCTAGAAGGAAAACTCTTGGGAGCCCTTAACATCTGAGGGTATATGTCTCCAAGCAGAATAGGCACACTAGACGCAGTCTGCAGGCAACCTCTTCATGAAGCTGTCATTATGCCCATGCAGCAGGTATGGTCCCAAAAATACCGGGCATGAATGTAAGGAAAGGGAAGGGCATCTTGAACGTATTTGGTTGTGATGAGATTCCAGATAATTTTTAAGTGGAAGGTATCGCTTTAGCCCACATGTGAATGAATATTTACACCCTCCAGATGTGATTACTTTCTTAATTAATTTCCTATTTCATGTGGAATAGGTGATGCAGCTGGAAGAAGGAATATATTGAGAGAAGATCTAGTGGCCTCTTTTACAGGCAGATGCCAGGAACTTCTCATTAGTGTTTATACAAGTCACCATTCCTGTCTCCTGCTCCTCATAAACATCGATAATAATAGGTATAGCACATATCTCATTGGGATTCCTATGGAGAGCAATTAAAACCTTGAAGATGTAAATGTTTAACATTGTTTATAGTCCAGCTGGAAACAGGAAATGCCAGAAATTACATAAGCTCTCTAGGTATGAACAAGGTCCACCTAAGCATCTGCTTCTCTTCTTGGTTAATTGTTTGACAGTACCTTGCATAATAAGGTTCTGATTCTGAATGACAATCAGTGGCGGCTGCCTGATCATGAATGACATTACATGATAATCTGAACTGTTGGCACTTTTTGTGTACCCATCCAGAGCCAGAGCTGTAGTCCCCTCTCCTTGGCACTGTCCTCATAGTATGGAAACAGGAAGAAGAACTCTTTCTCTAGATATTACATTTGTTATTTCCTTATTGTATTCTCTAAGGAAAAATTAATGTAATCTAGATGCAGTACACATTTTCTGTCAAGGCTGAACATCAACAGGCAGCAGCAAAATGAGCATTTTGCTGTGGAGAGGTATGCTGATGTTCGTTGGCTGATGGAGCGTTGTCATAGGGAGAGACTCTAAAAAGAAACATGATGGAAAAACTGTAGTGATTGGTGAGTGTTTGCCAGGAGTGGATGACGTTTGCCTAGGATTTCCTAAGGAACCAAGGAATAAAGTAGCTATGCTGGCGAGAAAAATTGTGCTCTTTATTGTTCAGAACAGCTGCTTGGCCAGAAAGTCGCCCATGTTACACTACTCTTCTGAGAAAAACTGTTAGAAAGACCTATTCTGAAGCAAATCACGGGAGATGAAATTACATAGCATTGTGATGTGAACAGTGCAATAGGGGTTGAAATAGCCCTGCCTTTATAAATCATGCTTCTGCAGTAAACATCTTTGGAAGACTGGTGGAGCAGATTCTTGGCTGCTAGGTTCCTAACCAGTATAAAACAGCAGAGTCCCCTGACTTCAGTGGTGTAAAGCTGAGCTACATAGGCTAAGGGGGATGAAACAAACCATTCATGATAAAGAAGTGAAGTTTTCTTCAAATAAAGAATAACTTTTTTTGAAGTGCCATTTTAGAACATGTTAAGAAAGGCCAAAATCCACAGGCTGAGAAAGTTTTGAGGATTAAAAATTGGTTAGTAGTCAGAAAATAAAAGTCCCTTTCTCATTAAAGCAGCAAAACCTTCTGGGAACACAGAATTATTTATGGTAACCAGGACTAGGGGAGAGTAGGAAAGTTCTAGAAAGAGTAGGTAATAATACAGTGTAATACTATGTCCCATCTTTCCCCTTCCTGCTGCTGACTGCACACTCCTGCAGTTTCACCTTGTGCCCGCACAGGCAGCCATGCAGCCTTTATGAACTGATTTGGCTTATTATAAAAAGAGAAAACTACTCCAGCAGCAAAACCTGAATACAAGTGGAGTGGACAAGCTCTGACTAAGGCTAGAAGGAAAGTGACCACAAGCAGACGTGAAGGCAACCTACACATTACCTCTGGCTGCAAGCAGAAATGGGACAGCTCTGAGAAGAAATCTTCAGTGAGGACATGGATGGTGCAAGGTAAGAGCGGAGTGATGTGGAGAATTTTCTTCGAGAGTCATGTCTGCAGATATAAATTATTCCACAAGCTACCTGTCTGAGATTTGCCAACTTGTAATACATAGGTTAAGCTGTGGATGGATACCAGAGGTGCCATCAGGCCTCCTCCCCTCTCCCTTGCTTTGAAAGAGTAAGAATTTTCCTGTAGGTTTGTATGTTCAAACTACTTCAGAAACGCAGTTTAGTAGATGCTTATGGGTTGCAGTATTAGCAATAATCAGAATACTCTCACAGCTACCAACTCCAGCCAGGGGGTAGCCCTATTTAACCATGGTAAGCAGTACACAGCTCTGACCACACAGCTCCCAAATCTCATGCACAACTGGGGAAAGCCACAATTTTATTTTAAACAAAGCTCTGATAACATATATCTGCTGCACGTTTGCATGGAGGCTTTGACACTGATTTTTGAATACAAATGATTGATTTGAAAATGGATGTTTATGTTCAAAGTGAGGCTGACCCAGACCTGCCTGTTAATCAGCAGGCAGGCATGAAACAAGTATCACTGCTGGGTTTTTTATCTGTGGGATGGGAATTTTACAAGCAGTGAAACAGTAACAGACAGTGCTAAGTCATTCTCCAAAGACAACATTGATAAAAACAGCAAGTGGCACAGGATGAAAGCTCCATCCTTTCTTAGGCACTGCAAGATTAGCTAGTAGCCAACAAGGAAGTAGAACATCTTCCTCTGTATTGTCAGCTTTTATTGTGGCTCATGCCCTGAGTCATCCTGTTTAGAACAAAACAACTCACAAACAAAAGAGATGCCTTCTCTCTGGGGTTGTTCCATGCTTTAAGGTTCCCAAGCCCTTTCATTATAATGAACATGTTGCTCAAAATCTCATTTGTATTACTTTAATTAAGTACTTCCTGACAACAGGAAGAAAACTCATTGAGGTATATTTCACTGAACACAATTTTTTTTGTGTTTTCTTGGAAAATTAAGAATTGACAATATTACTAAAGCTGAACAAAAGAAAATGGACTTCATGATTGACTAGAAACTATTTGAGTAAAAAAACCCCCCCAGTAATAGCTTGGCTTTTTGGTTTCTTTAGTCCTCCTTAGTTTTACAATTCTGTCTTCCTCACACATACAGAACTATGAGCAAAATTCTAGTGTCCAGGACCTAAAGCCAAAAAAATCAACAAAGGTACTCTGACTTCCAGATGCTGAGTATGTACATTTCCCAAGGAAGCTAGTGACAGCTATGTGTATGTGACCAACTCTGGAAAGCTCTCCTGCATTCAGAGTGTTAAAAAAGGGCTTTATATTTACACTCTATTTATGTCCTTATACTTAAACTCACAAAACAGATATGTTCATGCAACCTTCTGTGTCTTTGAATATGGTATTTTGGTCAGTAGGATCTAAATTTAATGTTGCATCTGGCTGAAATCATTCCTCCTTCTTGTTCCTCCCCTCCAATAAAGCATTGCCCAAAGTGCTGAATTAGGAACATGAGCAACTTGCGTGAAAAGATTTGCTGTTTGAAATGTTTAACCTCACAAAACAGATATGTTCATGCAACCTTCTGTGTCTTTGAATATGGTATTTTGGTCAGTAGGATCTAAATTTAATGTTGCATCTGGCTGAAATCATTCCTCCTTCTTGTTCCTCCCCTCCAATAAAGCATTGCCCAAAGTGCTGAATTAGGAACATGAGCAACTTGCGTGAAAAGATTTGCTGTTTGAAATGTTTAACAAATTAAATTAAAAAAAAAAAAAAAAAAAAAAAAAAAAAAAAAAAAAAGAGCCAGGCACCTAAAACACTTTAAAGACTTTAAAAATTTGGTCAGGTCAGTCATCTCACGCAATAACTTATGTACAAGAAAGAGAGAAAACATGCAGCGGGGTTTGCTGCACCTTTGTTTCCAGCATTATGTAAATTCAATGTGAATGGTTTCAGCCACATCCCATATTAAACAAGGGTCCTGTGTACAGGAGATTGGACTAATCTTTTCTTCCAACATTTGCATAGCCCGCATAGCCCAAGGACAGGTGAGTATCCCTACAATTGAAGACAGTGTTTCCCGTCTAAAGGCAGGATGTTAAAGGTATGAAAGTGAATTGCTGACCTGATAAGTATTTGTTCTTTGCTTTAATTGTTTTGCCTTTTTTTTTTTTTTTTTGGTGTAGAGTTTCTTAACATTTGCCTGTAGAGGCTTAATTGTAGACCTGGATTCAAGACTATAGATGCCTAAGGCAGTACCCACATCTAAAGAGTAGTGATAACTTAGTCTTCCCAGTTTAGCTGATGAGATGACAGCCATTTTTTGTCAGGACACAGTAGGGGGAGAAGCGTTCACAGCAAAAGGCTGTAGGTGCAGGTCAGTAGCTTCCAACACCTCTTAGAACAACACTCTCGCAATTCTCTTCATATGTTACTCAAAACATAGGTCACAAAGGTAGGTCACTGTGTTGGTGAGTTGTTTTGAAAACAAGAACAGCCAGCCAAAACCCAGCTTTGGGACGTTATCAGCAAAACGGGTGATGCCTTTATTTGAAAAGGTGTGTCTAGAACTAAGTCCAGATTTACATGGGGTTACAGTATTGTTAGCCCTTCTCCATATGAAAGTTTGCCAGTGCAGTGTGTGTTCTGACATCACACATGATGGTCATGCTGCATCATCCTTAAGTACAGATGGCAGTTCATATAAATTTCATTAGATGAATTAATACAAGTCTATCATGGGCTTATAAACACAAAGGTGAGGATACAGTTTCTCCCTAAAATTCAAACCAATGAAAGACAACACTATATCAGCAAAAATAGAACTATAGAATCATAGAATCGTTTGGG
>NW_010242757.1:0-1577 GCF_000690775.1 Eurypyga helias | reverse complement strand
TTCTATGATTCTATGATAAGACTATCATTCAGCAAAGCCTGCAGATGGATCATTTTCCTTCAGTTCTGTAAAAAGAAATAGAGGTATAAAAGTTCTTTCCCCTCCCCTTTTATACTGGAAATCAGATCTTCCTGCATGTGAAATTCAGCCGTTTCAGCAGAAGTAACACCAGGCCTCAGATAAGCAAAATAAGAAAATTCCCAGATTAGATAATCCTGCAGAATAGACCAGCAGGAAAACGGTCACCCTTATTAAAAAGGCTCTAGAAGTCCAGTTACATTTTCATAGAAGAAGTATTTCTGCGTTCTTTTTTTTTTCCTGGTATTCATTTTTCCTCTCACTGAGGAAACATTCCACAGTGAAAACACTAAGAAATGTGACACAACTTGCTAAAACCAGATCACAGCAGAAATAGGGGGATTAGTGGTGGTTTCACAGCCAGGCTTGACCCAAAACAACAATTATTTTCTTTTCAAATAGTCAGCACTAACAGTTACTGTTAAACCTCCAGGTCAGTGCGACACTACCGGGGTGCTGCTTGGAAATAAACCTTATGTTTCTCTTACGTGACGATACCACTGGTTGCCCGCATTAGTAGTGATGAGAGATGCCGATTAAACCTTCCGAGAATTGTCATTAGGCAGCTTGTTTACTTCACATCTGGGCAGCTGCTAGAAGCTGGCACAAACGGCACACCGACAGTCCCATTCGTGCCCTTGTGCTCGTATCACAATTAGTGGCAAACTGGTGTTTTCTTACCAGTACAGTGCACTCACAGCATACAGCAGCTTGAAGTTTTAGGTTCCTGAAGCCAGTATTACGCAACAATATATTAAATCTGTAATTGAGTTCAGTAAACTCACTCTGGATAAACCTTGTGGCTTTATTGCTACATAATCCAGAGGGGTTTATTTTACATGAGGGTATTGGAAATTACATTAGTATTTCAATTAGAATCACAGAATGGTTTGGGGTCGAAGGGACCTTAAAGATCATCCAGTTCCAACCCCCCTGCCATGGGCAGGGACACCTTCCACTAGACCAGGTTGCTCCAAGCCTCATCCAGCCTGGCCTTGAACACTTCCAGGGATGGGGCATCCACAGCTTCTCTGGGCAACCTGTCCCGGTGCCTCCCCACCCTTTCCATGAAGAACTTCTTCCTGATATCTAATCTAAACCTCCCCACTTTCAATTTAAACCCGTTACCCTTGTCCTGTCACTACAGACCCTTGTAAAAAGTCCCCCCCAGCTTCCTTGTAGCCCCTTCAGGCACTGGAAGGCTGCAATAAGGTCTCCCCGGAGCCTTCTCTTCTCCAGGCTGAACAAGCCCAACTCTCTCAGCCTGTCATCAGAGCAGAGGTGCTCCAGCCCTCTGAGCATCTTTGTGGCCTCCTCTGGACTCGACGCTGTAACGGCCTGTCACAGAGCCATCAGGCTAGAGCATTTAATGAGGATGTATGTGAATTACAGTTCAGGATGAAGTAAGAGACATTCTGGTTACGGGTTCGTGACCAGACGCCCAGCACCACAAGCAGCCCGGCAGAAGGCCGCAGGGCTTGGCACGGCGGGGCTGGGCC
>NW_010242756.1:0-2374 GCF_000690775.1 Eurypyga helias | reverse complement strand
GATGGGCACCCGGTGTACCCCAAAATAGGCACCTCAATGAGACGGGCACCCCGGGCATCCGGCATGGGTGCCCCAAAGATCCCAGATGGGCCCCCCAAGTGTCTTCCCCAAAGGGCACCCCGGGCATCCCAAATGGGCTCCCAAAGGACCCCAGATGGGCTCCAGGCACACCCCAAGCAGGGACCTCAGTCGGGTGGGCACCTTGTGCATCCGGCATGGGGACCCCAAAGATCCCAGACGGACACCCAATGCACCCCTTGATCAGGTAGGGATCCCAGTCATCCCAAATGGGTACCCAAAGGAGCAGGGGGCGGGCACTAGGTGCACCCCGAACAGGGAGGTCAAGCGGGTGGGCACCCTGGACGGGTGTCCCACGGATCTCAACCAGGACTGGCACCCGGAGTATCCCATATGGGAGCCCCGAGGATCCCAGCTGGGCACTTAAAGCACCCCAAAAAGGCTCCCCGATCACACCGAGGGGCACCCTGAGCCCCCCCGGATGGGCACCCCAAGGATCCCTGTGGGTTCAGCATGATTTGGGTTTTTTTATGTCCTTCCCCCAAAAAGTGATGCGAAAAAAAAAAAAAACAACAAAGGACTTTTACCCGGGAAGGGGCTGGTGATGATTAACCCGTGACCTTGGCATGGCCAGCACACCCTGACACGCTCACCAGGGCATGGGGGTGTTGCACACGCGTGTGCAAAGGGCTGCACAAGCGGCCGTGACCATGCTGTGCGTGGGTGGGGGTGTGCAAATACAGCCCCAACATGAACAACCTCTCGCACACCCAGGGCAAACAGCCCCACCGTGCCTCACACCCCCACGCGTGCCACAGACGTGTGTGCAAGAGCACGTGTGGTCACTGACACGTGTGGAAATGCATATGGAGACATTGACGCGTGTGCAAATGCACGCATAGAAACCAACACATGTAGGAACACATATGCAGACACGTGCACAGGCACTGACACACATGCAGATGCATGCATGGACACAGACATACGTGCCAATGCATGTACAGCTCATGCATGGATGCTGACACACATGAAATGCATGGACAGACAACGACACGTGTGCAGACACATGCATGGACACTGACGTGTGCAAGAGCATGCAGAGACAGTAACATGCACTGGAACACATGCACAGGCAGTGACACATGTGCAGACACATGCACAGGCAGTGTCACCCATGGAGGTGCATGTACAGACACTGGCACACATGCAAATCCATGTACAGACACTGACACACATGTGAATCCCTGCACAGGCACTGATATGCATGCAGACACATGTACAGACACCGACATGCGTGCACATCCATGCCCAGACACTGACACGAATGCACACACACGCACAGGCATCGACACGCATGCAGATCCATGTACAGGCACTGACACGCGTGCACATCCATGCCCAGACACTGACACGAATGCACACACACGCACAGGCATCGACACGCATGCAGATCCATGTACAGGCACTGACACGCGTGCACATCCATGCCCAGACACTGACACGAATGCACACACACGCACAGGCATCGACACGTGTGCAGACACATGTACAGGCACTGACACACGTGCACATCCATGCACAGACACTGACATGAATGCACATCCGTGCACAGACACCGACACGCATGCAGACACATGTACAGGCACTGACACACGTGCACATCCATGCACAGACACTGACATGAATGCACACACATGCACAGGCATCGACACGTGTGCAGACACATGTACAGGCACTGACATGCATACACATCCATGCACAGACACTGACATGAATGCACACACATGCACAGGCATCAACATGCATGCAGATACATGTACAGACACCGACATGCATGCACATCCATGCACAGACACTGACACGAATGCACACACATGCACAGGCATCGACATGCACATCCATGCACAGACACTGACAGGCGCACTGACACGTGTACAGCCACTGACACGCGTGTGGACACACATGCTGCCACTGACACCTCTGCGAACAAGCACTGACACCCACAGACACCGCTCCGCCTCCCCCCCCATCCCCGGAGGTCCCGCACACGCGTGTGCGCCGCAGCCCTGCAAGGGAAGACGCAACCAGCGGCAGAGGTGGAGAGGAAGCACCCCTGGGACCGCTCAGCACCCCAAATCTTCCCCCCCGGGAGGAGTCACTCACCAGGGCTGGCGAGGACGAGGGTGGCCTGGGCGGCGGCGAGCGCGTGCTGCAGCGCGCGTCCCCGCACGTTGCAGTTGAGACAAGCCATGGGGCAGCCCAGCTTGGCCAGCGCCAGCCAGGTCCAGACGTAGGTGGGCTCGTTGGGGAGGAAGACGGCGACGGTCTGACCCGGCCTCAGCCCCAGGCGCTGGGA
>NW_010242755.1:0-18651 GCF_000690775.1 Eurypyga helias | reverse complement strand
TCTGTGTAAAACACCCAGAATCCCTCTGCCTCCCCCAATGGATGGATCAGAGCTCCAAGGTGGATAAAGCAGTCTAGGCTTGACTAAAGCCCCAGGAGCCACCAGTGCTCGTCCATCTGTGCTTCCTGAAGCACGCTGTGGTCAGCTCTGCCAAATCTATCTCCTGACCAGGATTCTGGGCAGCCTGATTGCTCCGTGGAGCAGGAGAAGGCCAGGATTAAGAGGGAGTTCAGAAGCTCATCAGTACGTGACTTGCAAGAGGCAGATGTAAGCATCACAGTGACAGTACCTGGGTCTTCTCCCTGGAGCCTCCTGTTCTGAATAATGGCAAGAAGCTGTTCTGCAGCTTGGCTCACACTCATGTAGCGCGGCGGCTCATAGATCTTTCTTCCTCTGCAGGGAAAGAAGAGAAATTTCACACCCGACCCGTTTCGTTACTCCTAGCATTCTTGCTGTTCATTTCAAGAAGCCTCCAGACCAGCGAACCGAACTGAAACAGTCCAACTGGTGACCAGGCATGGACTTTGCAAGGACAGGAGGCTCTTGTGCTCCCCCACATCTGGGAAGCAGCAGGGCCTGCAGCTGGCAGATCGTTTGGGTCCTAACAGCTAATTCAGGTGCTGGAAGCAATATCCAGCTTTTGCAGCCACTCTGAAAGATGTGTTAGACTTCAGTTCCCGGGCAAAGTACTCTTTTTCTGTCCACTGCCCTCTAGACAGATGATTACAGGCTAGAAACACAGTCCGAAACAAAACGCTGCTGGCGCTGCCAGCTGTGGAGTCCATCCAAGGGTTTATTTTGAATCCCCAGAAGCAGCAAACCTCGGTGACGCTGAGCCTTCCCAAATGTTAATTTAGACCAGAGCCTCAGCAGGGTGGAAAGTCACCGTTTAGGTTGGTGCCTGCCAAAACACAGACTGTGGAGAGATGATGCACGTGGCAAGAGCTGTGTTGAACACAGTTACATGAACTTCAGGGCGTTTTCTACACGTCACTTACTCAGCTGTTCAAAAAGGGTGGGATGTGCTCAGCGCTTTGCACCGTTTCCAGCCCGTGTAAGGAAGAGTGACTTCGGAACACTGCTGAGCTAGTCATCTGCTCCGGGATGGGACAGAGCAGTACAGCAGCACTGTGTCTGCCCCACGGGAAGCGTACCCCTTCCTGACGGAGGGCAAAGCTTACTCGCCCCCGACCGAGTGCTGCTGGCTGCAGCAGTTCACAGCTACGCTCTGCTGCGGTTTGTTCAGCTGCTGCAAGCAGAGCCAGGTCCTGCTGCAGGGAGCAAAAGTTTGGCTCCTTTTAAGGAACAAAGACCTCGGCCACTGGGAAGTGCAGGAGAAGGCAGGTAAGTTCCGCACTGGCCTGCCGGGGAAGAGCCTCTGTCCTTGCACAAAGCCCTTGGTAAACAGAGCGTGTCTCTGCATTTCCAAAGGCAACTCACCTCACCAGGTTCTCCAGAGACTGCTCCTTCACTTTAATATCTGTAGGACAAAGCAGATAATGAAACCAGGTGCCCTACAAACTTCCCAGGTAGTTTTCCGTAGGTAAAACAGATTCTGTGAAGTTTGTAACGACATTTTAGCTATGGCAGGAAGGAGGAGGCTGGATTGTGTTCTGCTGATTGACCTGTTGGGCACCCGCAGCAGGTGGTGGCTTTGTGGCTGGACTTTACCGAAGGCAGGGCGGGTTTCACTGACTGCAGAGCAGCACCGACGAGTGGAAATACTGCACAGTGCACAGGAGTAGGGCCGTTGACCACAGGAGAGTTAATGCCAGCCTGTTCAGCACCCAGGGACCAGGACTGCTCTTGAATGACAAGTGGCTGTTGTCACAGAAGGTACAGGCTGACGGACAGTGCTGACATCGCTGCCAGGCAGGAACCTGGCTTTCATCAGCACTTCCTTCCTGTCCGATCCAAACTCAGAACAATCTTCTCTTATGGGAAAAAAAAGGGATTTGGGCAAGGATAAAACCGAGACGGGGCCAGGTAAGACTGTGCATCTGCAGTGTTATAGAACTAATTGACTCAATCTCTCCAAGAGGCAATAGAATGCCACCTGTATTCAAACGCCCCCGATACCATCATCGGGAACGCTGGGTACACTTTCAGTCTTGGGTTTTAGCATGTACAGCAATACACGCTAAGTTACACAGCCAGCTCCTAAACCAGAGTGACCCCGAAGAGAAGGGTGTGAAATGCAAAGCCGTGTGTTCCCAGTGGGCAGTTTGCTCACAAGTTCACCAGCACCAACCTTCCTATGTCACATTCGCCTTCTGGTGACCTACTGGGGTTGGGTGAACACCGACACAGAACCCAAGGAGCGCGCAGCACCCAGGGGTAGTCAGCTGGGCAATGGGTGGGCTTCACCTGTGGGCTATGGTGAATCATAGAATGGTTTGGGTTGGAAGGGACCTTAAAGATCATCTAGTTCCAACCCCCCTGCCATGGGCAGGGACACCTTGCACTAGACCAGGTTGCTCCAAGCCTCATCCAGCCTGGCCTTGAAGACATCCAGGGATGGGGCATCCACAGCTTCTCTGGGCAACCTGTTCAAGATGCAGGTACCTGTGAGATGCAGGTACTCTGGTGCCCCTGGACTGGGGATGTACAGCATGATTTTAGGGGGTCAGAACTTTTACTCTCTCACTACTGTATAAAAAAAATTTAAAGGGAGATCATGGAGATGATTATAGAGAATACCTGAGGAATACGCTGGTTTAACGTGCCCCAGCTTAACAGCCCTCATTTCAGACACTTGGGCAGTCAACTGTCTTTACACCAAATCACCAGAATTCTGATTTTTAGCCAATGTGGAAAACAAACAACTTTGAAGGCACTGAAGAGTGCAACGTGCAGCAATGCTCACACATTTAAACTGTTCCCTGCTCAGGACCCTCCAGTTACCGCAGACTTTGGTTTGACTTAAATGTTAATTTAGAGCAGAGAGACCCCAGCTGCATCTAAAAGATGCTCCAGGAAGGTCTAGGACTGCATGTGCAACTCTGTGAGCGCCTTACAGTCCATGTGCAGAGGGTTCCATAGCCTTAAGTGAGCCACCCAGGCACAGCGGATTCCTCAGACAGCACCTTTCAGCCAAGGTCTGGGGTGCAGTAAGATCGGGCAGCACCTCGGGGGAGCCTGGGCTTGCGTCGACGAGGAGCAGGCCCTAACCCTGTCCCAGCTCCTGACCAGCCAGGGGTTTTGGCAATCACCTTTTGCCAAAACATCCTTAGGTAAGGTAATTTAGGGAAAAGACTATCGCCTTCCAAAACAGGAATGTGGTTAAACGAACGAGTTGGTTCCCCAGAAAGTGAAATGGGCCAAGCTCTCGCCTAACAAAGTCAATTAATTATGTTCTTCACTGCAATCTGATTTGGAGCCTGTGCTAGATCCAGCTTAACGGTGATGTCTGAGCAAACGCGGGCCTCCTGCTCCTATCTGACTCCTACCAAAGCATTGTTTCTTAAGGATTTTCCAAAGCAACCTTAGGAAATTCCTGGCGGCTGTAGCGGGAGCAGTGGCTACTGTCAAAGCCACACATTAGCCAAGAACACAGTTCAGTCACCGCCGCCACCTCATGCCCATCACTGCTGTCTCTGGGGGTGGCGGCGATGGCAGCTGAGGAGTGGGGTGGTGGCTGCTTACCAAGCAGGCACAGCGTGTGCATTCCGCTCTGCCTGTTCCTCTTGATCTTGTCGAAAAAGCTTTCTGGCTTCCACGTGTCTGTCCAGAAAACTATGGAAACCGTCTCCCCGAAGTTGTACAGCTGTAAGACAAAGTGAGGGCAGGAACACATGTCGTGACAAGAAAGAACAGCACATACGATAAATGGCATGAGAACTGCCAACGCTGACAAGTCTTGAGCCCAGGTCAGACAGAATCCGGGGCACAGGGAAAGGCTCCTCCCATCAGACACTCCACGTTTGCTCTCCCAAACATAACGAACCTTGTGCTAGGAATAACCTTCCCTTTAAAAAGCTGCCCTGTGCTTCTCTGCTCCGTGCTGGTTTTGCCTTTGCCTTCCCTCCTTTGTAACAACACCTGGACCTAGTGACCTGTTTCTCCTCCCTCATGGCAGGGATGTGCTGCGGTTCCTGCACTGCCCAACAGCAAAGCACAATACAGAACGGCTCATGAGCTACCTGTAAAAAGCTGTCTCTGCGTTCCCCCTCCCGCGTTACCTACCTTCTATAGCTGCTGCAGTTCTACCGTCCTTTCAAAGGAAAAGACTCTGTAAGGTTAGCACCAAAATTGCTGTGTCTTATTTTGGTTAAGGCTAGGCAATGTCCAACAACGCCGCGATACGATGTTTTGATTCTGCTGATTGAGGAGGAGTTGTGCTTGGCAGCCCGCTCCCACTGATGAAAGCTGCCCCACGCCAAGGGGGCGTCAGCCTCGCGCGAAGAGCCGTATCCGCTCTGGAGACGGGACAGGCTGTGGGTGAAGCAGAGGTGCAACGTTTTGATGCACATGCAGCAAGAAGCACGTGGCTAGCGGAGTCTGTGTCCATCCCGCGGGTTTTATTCCTGCCCTTAACGCTGTTCGTTATGATAAGTCCCTACTCTGGGTGAAGGCATGGGAACCAGCAGCCCTGCTGATCGTTTCCAGAGATCCACAGCGAAGGGCTAATTTAACCTAAGGCTTGGAAGTTTCTGCAGCTGACCTGCAAAAGGGCAAAGGCACACATCAAGTCTGGTCAATTCAACGGAATGGGGCAATCCCAGATGGATTGCACAGCCTGCCAGTATTCTGCCTGCTCAAGCACACCCGAGGAAAACGGGCTCTATGGACTAACCTGCCCCCTTCCTCTGGAAGCCTGGAAGGGAAGCCTGCTTCCCGCCCACTGCAGGAGGCACTGGGTGTGAGGACCCCGTGCAGACGCAGCTCCGTGCCGGCTGGGGATCCCCCTGCACACCCGTCTTTCGCTGCGGCAGTAGGTTGTGGGTTTAACTCTTTTATGCTGGTGGAGCAGAACTTGGATCAAAGCAGAAACAGGTTTGTTTTCAAGGGACCAACAGCTCAAATTTTAACCATTCACACTGGCAGGAACAGTGTTTATTCAGAGATTCCTGAAATATTACTGAAAACATTTCCTCTTCTAAACATTTCGTTCTAGCCTGAGGACAAGAACACACAGTCTACGTTTCACAACCTAAAGGTTCTTCCAGTAAACTAAATATAGGTTCAACCAGACGAGTTGCTCCTGATGTAACCTGTTAACTCTTTCAAGGCTGTGTTCTAGAAAAAGGAAAAAATCAAGCTGTTTTCCCTACTTTCCATGTGGCTAGCTACAACTCCTTCCATTTTGTACCAAATCTAAAGACAAACGATTCCAACAAGGAGTTTCTCCTTCTCTCCTTCACTGCCAGAGCCTTCGGGAACACGTTACGCTTAATCTTGCTGCCAGTGTAGCCTCAGTCATGCACAACTGCCGAGATGTCTGGTACCAACCTCTCCAGCTAGCGGGCAGCCACTGCAGTCCCTTCGAAATCAGCAGCCCGCGTTCCGTACATTGTGGCCTCAGTTAACCCCAAACCTTATCTTTGGCTTTCTGGTAACCTGAAGGAGAGAAACCTCCACCTCTGCCCCATAGCAAAGAGAAGCATGTGCAGAAATGGGCAAGATGTTAACTATCTGATACATATTTTATTGGGAATCAGCTCTTTTAAGCCATTCTGCCACATATGAAAAAAAGTTGGGCATTCAATGTTATACCCTCAGCTCTTGTCCTGACTGTGGGTTTTCTCTTTCCCACTGAGCATTACAAAGACTCTCCCTCGTCTGCCAACAGATGTTGTTACCCTTTTTGTGCAAACACTGCCAGTCAGAGTCACTGAATCCTCTGTTCACAGGTTTGGTGTTGACAACTGAAGTCTGAATGTCAGACACTTTTGTCAGAAATGGCCCATCTGTCCAGCGGAAATAACAGCAGAGGAGCAGCCCCTGCACCAACAAGATGGAACTAGGGCCCCAGAACTCTAGAAATCACGCTCGTTGTTGGAGTAACACCGACACGTTTGGGAACTAAGGTGCATTTCGGCACAGCTAGGGACTAATGTCACACGTGGGGACTGCTAGGAAGTTCAGTAAGACGATGAGGAGCTCTGTATGTTCAGCGACCCCATCATGCTGCACGGCTGCTGGCACAGCTCGGAAGAGAGGCAACAACAAACGAGGCTTCAGCGCTGCCCTCCACGTTAAGCAGCTGGGAGTCAGGAGGGGACAAGGTCTGTTCTGTACAAGGTGAGCACAAGGTGAGCTAGCTAGAGCACCCTGAGCATCACGCACTGATCAGCAGGTGTGTCAGAGTGCTGGACAGGAGTGTTGTGCTCTCCACATGGAAACCAACCTTCTTACCTTCTCCCTAATGCTCAAAAACTTCACAGAAACGTTTCAAAAGGTCGTTTTGAAAGACCTCGGTCTTTGGAAATAGCCCTCCCCCCACCCGAGTAGTAATCGTCTTAAGCACAGTGTGTGCACCAGAATTTTGCAATGCAATTGCTGGTGAGGCAAGGAAGGCAGAGCTGCTCCAGGGCAATGCCTGGCTGCTCGTTTCCTGCTGCTCCAAACACTGGAGGAGGCTGCTCTCCAGCTTGCACCTTCATCACTCGGAACTAGAACACTGTTTTTGTTACACACACAGTATGGCAGAACGGCTGGCAGAATGACTGACAGCTCTCGGTGCTGAGGGACCTGTTTTCAGTTCGTATTTTTAACCCTTCTGTTAACGCTCTCTCTCATTTTACTTGGGGTTTATACAAGCAGAATGGATGGCTACTTGGGAGGGCAGAATAACCTGTGAGTGAGAAAGTGCTGTGCCCTCCTCTTGGCTTGGAAAGCCTGCAGGTGAGTGAAACTTCAGTGAAACCACCGAGCAACTTCACTAACGGCCAGGCCGAATGGCATCAGGCCCCCGACACTGTCCCAGTCTACAGCCCTGCCTTAAACCCTGGCGTGGCTAATCACAGAAAAATACAGGGCATAAAAGAAAAAATGAGCTGGGACTAAATAGGGAAATTAAAAAAGGAACATTCCTCCATCCCCGCTCGAAAGTACTAAAGCAAGCAGGAGGGCAGAGGCAAGATAATACTGGAGGTCAGTAGGGCAACAGCTGCAGAGAAACCAAGAAGTAAACATTTCAAAATGCAGACATTTCTTTTTACAGCATCTTTCCCAGAATTACTGCTGTATCAGCTGCAAGGGTGACAAAGCAATTCTTCACTTACGAGCCTACCTCCTTTCCTAACATTCCAAGCAGCCTCAGAACGGGATACCTGGCGGGCAGGCAGGTAAGAAGGAGACTGTCGGACTGATGCCCACACACCCCTGCGGTGCCTGTGACCCCGCGGTGCTGACGCTCTCCTCAGCTGCTCCGCGTTGCAATGGTCACCAGTTATGCTGCAGTTTGCACAGGACAGGTGTGTTTGCTCGTGAAGGTTCTGCACAGCCTGTCCCATCCTACTGATGGGCACAAGGGGCTTTTCTCCTACAGCTATTCCTCGGTGGAACTGAGACACTGAGCACCTTGCATTATCCCAGGTCACTTCCTGATAAACACCAGTGAACATACACGGAACAGCAAAGACATGTTTTGAGCATCCTTGTCATAAGAGTTCTGATGTGATGCTATGCAATGTTCATCCTCAAAGGAGCCTAACAAGTCAGATTTTTCCCCTTATCCTCCGTTAACAACGCTCCAGACCCCATAACCCAGATCAAAGGGCTCCTGCTGTTCCTTGTATCACATATTATTGCCAGAGAACAGCTTAGGCAGGAGGACAATCATCAACAAAAGGCAGCAAGAATCAGCCAGGCATCATTTTTGCTTATAATTGGTCATATGAACCAACCACAAGCCTAGCTCTAGCCCCTCACCCGACCTTATTCCCTACCACTGGCTGTCAGCAGCTGGGAATGCCTCAGGAGAGCCTTGTGACATCAGGTGCCTTCAGCACTCACTGTGACTGTTTCTGGCCTGCAGGCCCACAGACTGGCTCAGCTGTCGCAAAAACCTCAGTCCCCTTAGAACATGCCAAAGAAAAAGGAGCTGTGAGGAACAGGCTGCTGGGCTGGGGGAGGCCCACTCCCCACGACTGCCAGGCTCAGGAGGCAGCTGAGCCCCATCACATAACAGCAGCTGAAGGCAAGAGCACATTTTCTCCTGGTTGCCTCTTGTATCAGCACTTAGGAAGCACCCACTCTGCAAGCAGAGCAAAATTTGGCTATCAAGGCTCAGATCTCCAAGCAAACCTGAATAGGGGAGGATTTTCACTCCCAGGTAACGTCACCTTATCTTTAATAACCTCCTAAGACCCTTCCCAGTGACATCGGAAATCCGGAATCCGTCCCACCCTGGTCACTTGGGCTATTGTCTGAAACAAAGATGGACAAAACATCTACTTGATGACTTGTTTTTGTGTCATGTTTGCTGGTGTCGAACAGCACTAAGCTGAACAGCCACGGTGAGTAATGAAGTAGTGTGACCAGCACTGATTTAACCTTGAATCGGTTTCAGAAACACATGCTAACTCCTAAAAGGCTCAGAAGCTGGTAGTAAGTGAGAAAACCAGCCAGTGATGGAGAACAGCTTGGTTTAACTGTCAGTGAATAAAAACCATTTGGTGTAGAGCCCCTCCTAGTAGAACAAAGGGTATTTTTGAAGACTGGGGAGCAGAGAGAGAGGGTGGAGCTCAGTGGTTCCGCTCCTGTAGCTACTACAGGCTCTCTGTTTGACTATGCACAGTGTAATGCCTCCTTAAGCTCCCTTACATCTGTTTTTCTACCTGACTCTGTGAGTGGCCTCACCTGTTCAGCAAAGACTCAGAACTGGCACTGCTTGTGGATTTCCACAATCAGCTGGCAGCCAAAAGGCAGAACTGTGTTATAACTGTGATTGTCTGATGAGAGTTAACGGGAGCACGAACGCCCCACACTGAGATGAGCCACTGAAAGAAACACAGGGACAACCAGATGTTTGTTCTGAAGCTACTCAGGTGGAAAGCGGGTATGTCTCGAAAGAGAGGCAGGCCTTCGCCGTGACGTGTTTTTTTCCTAGCTGCCCTACCAAAATATGAAGTCAATTCTTTCAGAACGAGCAACACCGCTCCCCTGGAAATGAGTGGCTTATTTCCGCCATCTCTGTCGTGTCCCACGACTCACCTCCAGCTCTGCCCTTCAGCTCTCCATACTTTTCTACAGCAATGCTACTCTCTCAAGCCATTTCAGGCTGCCTCGTTCCTTCACACGCATCACAGGTGTGATGCAGTCTTCCTCACGTGTTTGGCCATCCACGCTGCTACCTCAAACGCATGTTACCAGACCCGGGGCAGAGAAGTCTGTCCTGAGAGCACCGCTCTGGCCAGTGACCTTCCCCAACATACCCAGATGGCATGCAGATGAGGGAGGGAGGAGAAAGGTGTGAATTAGTGATTCCGAGTTTTCTGCCTCCTTATTCTAGGGCTAAAACCAGCACAGCTGGGCTCTCCTTATATTCTCTGCATGCAGTGCTGAATCCTAGGTGGTAGAGCCCAGGCACGCCTTGCTCCGGGGCAGATGAACAGGGGTAGAACAGAGGTAGGCCATCTACCTGAAACACTGAGCTTTCCAAAGCCGTGGAGCTGCAGCACAGCTGCTGCTGCGGGAAGCCCCCTGCCACATGTGCTCTCTGAGAATTTCAGCCTTCCCCTGGGGATTCTGTTCCCTCTCCCCGGCTTCCCTGGCAGGGTGCATAGCTACCAAACCGCACGACTTGGTCAACAGGAGTCGGAGTGGCCATACCTACATGTCAGACCCCAGACAAGAGCTGAACCAGCAGAGAACCAGCTAAGAGGCACCCACACACAGGCCCTTCTCACGGCTTCTCCCTCCTGGATGTATTCATTTGGTTTTGAGAGAAAAGGTGTTCTTCAGCCTTGAAAAACAAGAACTGCCACAGTGAAGCACGGCAAGGCCAGTGTAAGTGAGGGAGCCACAGCAAGTCATGGAGCCGTATGCCTGGTCAGAGGAGCACTTCGCTAGGTTATGCCGTCCTCTGCTCCCAGGAGCTGTAAATTATTGTATCAATCCATCAGAGCTTCCCAACTCCAAAAAGTTTAGTTTTCCAAACTAAGACTCATCCCTGTTCTTTGCACAAATACAACTTCCCCCCCTGCAGCCCTTGAGGCTGCTGCACTGATTCTGTTAAATGGGCAAGGCAGCAGGAAAAGCACAAGTACTGGAACACAGATATTCGCCCTCTGCTCTTGGGCAGAAAGGTGCATCTGAACTGCAGGTGACAGGCCATCACTAGTGCTCCAGGACTCCAGTAACTCACTGCTCCACAGGAAAGCTGTGCAGCTGCCAGAACGATGCTGGCTGCATGGGAACACTGCTCTGGTGACAGGAGATGTTCTTCTGTGAGCAGAGGGCTGTAGCTGCATGCTGCCGAGGGCCTAATCAGCAGTTACGCACTACGCACGCGGCTTTCAGAACAGTGTATAAAGGTGTTTCCTGTTTTTCTCTAGTAAGAAAGAAAGAGGTTTTGTATCACAATCAGATTAAAACAAGAAAAAAAGCCAAGCCTTTTTTGTGGTGAAGCAAAAGAGGAATCCCTGCTGCACTTGACAGCAACTTTGCAATTTGAAACACAGTAACTCCCAAACTGAATTGATGGCAGTAAAAGAAATTACAAACTTCCATCCCCGCTGTAATGAAATCACAGGCTGCTGTGTGCAAGAGACCCCTCGCCCGCCGTTTGTGCCTGGAGGGAGTGACGAGAGTGAAGCACAGAGCTGGTTATAGGCTGCCTGGTAATACAACAGGATCACTATTTCCTAAAATGCTTTGTGCAACAACAGGAATGTTGACTTGTGCAAAGGCAGCCCCTCCCAGGCCAGGATGGAAAAGGGGACTAATGCCAGAGTGAATAATGCCACGTTTCCTGCATGGGCTGTTCCTCCAGCATGGGGTAAGGAAATGGTAAACTGACCTCCAGAACTGTGCAGACGTGGAAACCCATACGGATTGTTTGCGATATCATTTTTTCAGCTAGGCTAGAGGCTCTGTACCCCTCCTCCCCGTGCCTAGCTGAGTGTGGGGGAAGCAGATTTTCGGAAAACACAGTCACCTGTTCTCTTTGGGAACAGGAGCCTTGGCCCTTCCTTCCTAGTGACCGTAACAGAACAGTAAGAAGGAGGCGGGTAGTAGAAGCTGCTTGTCAACAGCCTGGCAGCAGAAGCAAACTTCGCACCACGTGAATCCCGAAGGGGAAAGGGTGAGCCCCAGCCTCAGCCCTCGTGTCACCCGCCCCAGTAACTGCAGTCATGCGACAGCTGCCACCTGCCTGCTCTGCCTGTAGATTCTGGGCACCAAAGGGCCTGTTTGCTTCCTAAAAGATAATTCTGCCCCAGTGTCACAGCACCAGGCAGGTATCGCTGAGAAAGTGCTCACAGGAAGAACTGTGAGGAACGTGAATCCCATGGGTCTTGGAAGAGGTGTCGGTGCCGTGTTGCTGGATGGCAGGATCAGGCAGGGCTCTTGCACTTCTAAACCATGTGGACATGACAGCACCAGAGACAATACCCACGCAGTTATCACAACAGACTTTCTGCTGCTGAGCAGCATCAAAATGAGGCTGGTGGAGTTTGTCAGTGTGAACTTGATGGTGTCAGCTGTTTGCTGAAACGTAAGAAAGGGCACTACATTATGCTAGGAAAGAATGCTTCCTCCCTTGGTGATAACTTACTGTTCAAACCCTCTACTCCTCTGTACACCTCCATTCCTATGCTTGCTTTTGGTTCTGGTAAAGTGGAAGCCTGGCTTAGGGGCTCCCATATGCAGGGAAGCATTCCGAACCCTGAGAGAGCAGGTTCTGTGCTAAAGCAATGAATGAAAACAAGAGGGGGAAGCCTCAACTAATCTCGATGTGATTAGTTGTGATGCGCATGCTGACATATGCAGGAAAAGTGAATGGACCTATACTAGTGTAAAAGGAAGTTGTGAAATGCTTTCTTCGGGGACACCAGACATTTTCTACTTTAGCCATGCAAGAAGCTTTTGTGCTTTGTCCTTGGCTAGGCAAATCCCTCCTCTCAGCAGATGGGCAGAAAGTGAAGGCAGGTCAAGCTCAGAGAGAAAGAACGCGTCATGCACAGGATGTTGGAATTACTTATGGTCCGAGTTGAGCACGTAGACAGGCTTGTGCATGTATTCCTTTTATGATGAGCCCAGCGTATTTACCGACAGGATGATAACCTAATTTAAGACTAAATTTATCAGGTGACCATCAGCAGTAGAAGGAAGCCAACATGAGCAAAGCTTGATGTGTAATGTAACTCAAACATCAGTCTCCTGGGGCAGAGAGAAGTTGGAGAGCAGAGAACAGAAGCGTTGTGCATTTTTACTGTGCTCATCGAAAGGGACTTTCACTGAAGGGGGCATGCTGAAAAGGAAGTGTTAACAAATTCTAACGACACAAGTGCACGGTTGCTACAGATCTTCAAGCTTCAGATTGCAACACGCGCTGCTGCGGGAGCAGAACTCCTCACCAGTTCTACTTGGAGCAGTTGTGGAATACCACGTATACAAAAGCGTTACCTGTAAACCACAGCAGCCCACTGCATTCATTATCGAAGCGTTATGGATGACCTTGTACGGAATCCCCAGCTTTACTGCACGCAACACCAAATCGCTGTGTGTCGTGGCTCTGTGTTAAAGAGAGAACAGAATTAAAGGACGAAGGGATAAAGTGACCAAGTGTACTAGAATTATGGTTCGTTTTGGAAGCACGATGAAACCCTTCACAACAAGGGTGATGCAGAAGTGCCAAAAGGGCAACAATAACTTGACTAATTGTTACGAGAAAGTAAAAACTCCAATAAGGCTTCTGTATGTCATCTTCCCTGAGAACACAGGCAACCGCAGTATGTTCTGGTTCGTTGCAGCTTTCTAGCATCATTAAAACTGTAACACCAACACAACTGTTATTTTTTAAAGCAGCTTTGGCAACTGCTTGAAAGGGAAAGTTCCAGTTATCCTTTCTCTTCTGCAGGTATCTGTTGGACATCTGTTGAACTGTAAAGGTCAGGTCTATTTGGCACGGACTTCAACGAAATTCCAGTATTTCCTTACTTGCTGCACAGCCAGGCATCTCCCAGCTGCGCCGGTGCGTGCTAGGAAAGCATCAGGCACATCAGAACTTCAAACAGACGGCGCTAATCTGCATGCAGTACTAAAACATCCCAAGACTAAACCAACTTCTATAACACTGAAGCCAAACTACTCAAATCAGCAATGCCACAGTTTGAGTGATCAAGTTTATTCTGAAATATTAAGACAATTCCAGTTAAGCTTAGAAGTGAGCCAAATTTGGCTCCGGGTCTAAAGCCCAGCAAGCACCTTGCTGTGACTGGTGCCAGCATTACTGGGCTTGTAGCTGACACAACTGGAATTTGAGTCCTTCTAAGGTGGTAAGCATATATAGCTCCAGCAACAATTTACACACGTATCTTGCCTGGGGTGTGCTCACATACATGCTAGGCACTGCACCTTCCATGTGAAAATGCACCTCGCCTGAGTTTATCCAACCTGAACAATGGCCTTAGCCACCTCATTCCGTACCACACCGTTTTGCGTGGCTGTTCCCAGGAAGGAAGCAAAGAAAGAAATAGCATAGGCCAATTGCAGTAATAAAGGGGAAGACTGCCTTCACCCTGGCCTGGTGCGGTCACCCTAACTGAATTCCCCGGGTTTTCAGTCTGGCAGTTTTGACACGGCATTCTGAGCAGCACGGATCAGCAGAGCAGGCTGCACACAAAGGTGGCCCAGCTGGCAAGGCCATTAAGGACCAACCACTGGAAAAAGAAATCAGTTTCTCCGGAAGAAAAAAACAGAGGAAGTTGAACTTGGGAAATCAGAGACCTGGTACAAACAGGCTCCTGGGCCTAGGAGAACGCAGTAAAGGGATCTAAAACAACACTTTTGGTTAGCACAAGAACTATGCTTCTAACTCCTATAAGCAAAGGTGAGTTAAGAACACCTGCTCTGAGAGGGGATCAGCTTCACAGCCTCGTATTACTCCCCTCGTACACAGGACAGGGAGCACTGCAGGATTCTGTGGCTACGCTAATACTGACCAGGGTCAGCTGGTCCATTCACTGAAATTCACTCCAGCCAGTACCTTCTCCCAGCAGATCTGCCCGTAACGACAGTAGCCAAAAGCAGAAGTGCCCTCCCGAGCACTCTGCCAATGCCAGCAAAGGCTTCACGGGGTCAGCCCTCTGCGCCCAGAGCCGCACTAGTGTTTTCTGCCACCGATACAGGTTTTACGTTTTATAGGTAGCGATCATGTGCATGTTAGCACCCAGCTACACAAAGGTGGGCCTTCCAGTACGCTACTGAAACCGTGGGGCTCCTGCTAGCACGTCCATGGGTGTGACCACATACGCAGCTACACTTGCAGGGAACAACAGTGAGAAAAACATGGGTGCAGCTTGTTTTATCCCTTTAGCCGTGAACCAACACACCTGAGATTTCTAAGGCTGCCAAGTACTCTCCTTGCCTGCAATACACTTGAAACTCTACCATAACAGGCAGATGGCTTCTGCCCTCCTGCGTGGCTTCTCTTAGGGCAGAAGCATTCAGTGCTCTTCCCCAGTAAGCTCATGAACCCCTACATCCTTAGGGCTCTGCACAGGAGCAGTTCTCCTTAGGGTACAGTCCTCCTTAGGGCACTGGAGGAGTTCTAGCTGTGAGATTAAGAGCTAAGAGCATAAACACTTAGAGAGAAGCAACTTGTTCAACAGAATGGTAGTTTTCTACAATGACGTAGTATGTTAATCGGAACTGAAGTATTTTGACACTGAAACAAATGATAACTGAGGCAGCCCAAGGTACTGCTCACAAGTAGCAATTATATTTCCATACATGTACGTTGTTTTGGGGTTTTTATCCTATGTACTTGTATCAGTCATTGGATCACAGCACAAGGGTACAGGTAATTGGCTCTACACGCTAATCCTAATTTTAATGTTAACATGCATTGCAAGTATAATTAATATTTCCATCATACAGCATCATCTACCCTTAAGTACTAGTTTAATGTAATATTCTCTTGCCAATTCCCTTCAATCTGTATTTACATAAATTATCCGGTTTTGACAGATATGCACACTGCTTCTCTTTTCCATAAACTCTATTTTTTCATTCACAAATAGGGTGCTCAGTAATTTGATTTTTCTTGTGCCCCTTAACACTGTGGTGTAAATCTTGAATCGCCAACTGGAGACCAAAAGCTCTTCTGTGTGGCTTGACATCACAGATTGGTGAGGCCTGACTGGCAAGACAGAAGAAGATCCTTCTGGTGATAGAAGAAGACAGTACTTCATAGCAGGAATAAAAAGTGGAAACAAAAGACTTAACCAAAATGCGAAGACACTTATAATGACCTAAGTGATCTTAAAAACTAGCGTGTATCAAAGCAGCAGCACTGTACAACCAACAATCAGCATTCGTTCTGAAACGACAGAGCGTAAAAGCTGCCAGCGTACAAAGAGCAACTACAGGAATACTCTCCCAAAGCACAGCACAGTCCTTAATTATATGACATCCTAGAATTTACTCTGCTAACAGAGAAAACCTGGGACAAAATATTCCCTATAAAAGCTGGCGGGAGAATGGACTGCTGCAGGAAAGAGTTATACATCCTGGAGGGCCCCACTCCTATCTGTGAGGGGTATCTGGACAAGGAAACCCCAAAGCAAGGCAACAAAAACCTCTAATGCAACAAAAACCATACAAAGACGTAAAAAATGCTTCTGGTCTGGAAATCAAAAGAATTACAGTTATGGAGAATGGCTCCTTCCTACTGAAAGAGTGATCAAGCCACAGCAGTAATTAAAATGTTGCTTTGTCTTACCCAAAGGGGTCACCAACTACAAGGAATGCGACATCGCAAATATCAGCTTCTTTCAAAATGCTATCCACTTCTTGTTCCACCATTTCTCGGTCAGCCAAAATCAATTCTTTCCCATAAAACTCTTCCTAGAAATTGAAATTAATGAGAAACACCGGATAAGACAGAGATCCCACCTCCCCTTGCAAGAACACTGAGCTTCCCGTAAAGCAACTCCCGAGCAGACAAAAACCAGTCAAGCCCATTATCCCAATACTGGCTTGGCTTTTTGTGCCTTCTGTGGCAGGTGGGGAGCTGCTCCAAAGTAGCTGAGCCAGCATGCTGACAGTCTCTGGGGGGCTCTAGGGCAGTCAGTGTAACCGGTCCTCCTGCGGTAAGGAGCTGAACTGCTCAGGTTAGTTAGTAAACGGACATCAGACCAGGCACAGATGCCACGCTTGCTATACCACAACCTCGTTTTCTGGATTTTTCCTTAGCACGTTACAACTGACCACATCTAAGGAATGAGTTAATCCCTCATCTTCAGTTCTCTGTAAGACATACTCTACCATGCTTACAGGTCAACGTGCCTCTGATCGTGTCCTTTGCTCTTCTCCAGCAGCTCAGTAATCACTGTGTCTGTATGTTTAAATGCCTTTATTTCCAGAATCAACCTCACAAGTGCAACAAACTTCAGCAGTTCTAGAAACGTTATCTGACCATCCTGCACATACCTGTGTCCGTAGGTCATGTTTCACCATACATTTCACGTGCTCTTTACATGATTAGATAAAGGTTTTCTCCCTGGGCATAGACCCAAAAAAGGCATTTTTGCTCTAAGCAGTATTCAGAAAATGTGGGTGGTATTACAATTTTAACAGATTGATCCAACTATGAAGTCAGTTATGAACACAAGTGGGGGCTGATCTATAACGCAAAGCACTTGGGGCTGAGAACTCAGTGACAAAGCTGCGTACGCTCTGGCGGGCTTAGCACTTGGCCAGACTAACATCAGTCCAGCAATGTATAGGGAACGCACCCTATAGAGCGTGCATTCCCAGGGGCACACCCTTCAGGTGGTGTTCATCTATGTGACCTGCCTGTGTGCTTGGCGGCTGCCCCACAACGTGAATCAAAGCACATTGATTAGAGAATGCATGGAAAGCACCCTCCTGACGAGAATTAAATGTAGACTCACTGGGTGGTCATGGGGTGCAGCTCTCTGCCCAGACTGAGGGCTGATTTAGACACTCAGCATCAAATAGCCATTATTATATGGTTTAGGTCAACAACATGAACGAACCAAGTCATGTCATTTGAAGTTTGAGATCTGATTTTAAAAGCATCAGCACAGGAGGATTTCTAGAAAATCCCTGCAGGAAAGAATCTGTTCTTTGTGTCTTGAGAGCTTTCTCGTAACCTTGCATGTTGCTTAGGAAAGACTGGCCTTCACATTACTAAGCACACCAGTTGGCATTGTCACTTGTTCGTGAACTGGGCTGTATGGCCAACACTTGGTGATTAATTCCTATACTCCCTCCTAGGCAGTTTCAGGTAAGACAGTATCTTTTACTGATCATTTTTTCCCAATTAACTCATCTTTGGGACTTCAAGGTTACCAAAAGCCTTAAAATAATAGAAAACAAATAAACCCCTAAAAATAACAAAAAAAAATTCAGCATTTTTTCTACTATTCAGTGTTTATTTTCAGCTGGCTAGGAATCCATCTTTTTTGTTATAGCAAATGCAATATTTGCAAAGTAAAAATGTAACTTCTGATTTGCAATTTTCCAGCTGCCCAACAACAAAAAGGTAACATTTTGTTTTGAATGGATTCACTTCAACTCAGATTGCTTCAGTGTATCGGGAAAAACCCCAGAAAAAGACAAAGTGTATCTTCATTTCGAAATACAGCAGATATTCCAGAGAGGGCCCCAAGTATTCTAGCCTAGCTGGTGTCTGGACACCACCCAATGCTGACTACAGGCTAAAAGCCTCACGTGCTGTATGTCTCTGCAGATACACATGCGAGTACAGCAGGGCCGTACGGCAGCCAGGACCCAGACAGCATCTCTGAATGGTACTACACAGCTTATCTGGGGGTGAGATCCCTTGTTCTTTGGGTGGGTAAGCCCTTTTTTGGGTATTAACTCAAGATCAAACTCTGCGTTTCTATGACCAGTGAACCCACCAGCGTTATAATCTGTACATTTTTACTGTTTTCTTCTGTAAGGAGTGTCTGTTAACAAAAAGCTTGTCTCCATGTTCAACAGCCCTGCATCCTGACTGAGCTGTGTATTCTGGAAGTCCCAATGTGGGGAGACAGCCTGGCCCACAAGGAAATGGGGACACCTGAGACACTCCACACAGCATAACACCTCAGAGGTTCAAGGCTCCAAAACATGTATTTTTCTGGTATGTCTTTTTTTTTTTTTTTAACTCAGATCAGATGTTTTTTCTAAGTTCTCCAACGTTTCATGATTGCTGTGTTAGAACTTGGGATGATGGGATGAAAACTAGTGTCAAAATACTAACATTACTCCTAGCAAGGAAAATTTATTTTCATTCCAATCTTCTCACAAGGCAGCAGAGCGATTTCTCCCATAAACCAGGATCCATGAGGGTCGTGTACCACCAAGTCCAGGCCCCTCCTGCTGACCCAGCAGCCCCTCACAGCAGAGGCTGGGCTCCGTGCAGCCTAGACCTACCAGCGCTTCCTTGCCCACCGTGAGGAGGGACGTGTAGGCCTCCAGGTACACCCTGCTACACCGCCTCACCGCCGC
>NW_010242754.1:0-2415 GCF_000690775.1 Eurypyga helias | reverse complement strand
ATTCTATGATTCTATGACAAAAGAACTCAGACTGGAGTTTATGGAGAATGCCGTGGTTACAGGCAGCTTGATATAGAAAAGAAAACAGTTACCTATTAGAAATTTAAAGGCGGGCTCTGCTTCTGATCCTAGGATCTTGATTTTGTGGAAAACAGGGAAAGTTACTCCATAGTTTCCTTTTGCAAAAGATTCTATTTCCTGGCTTGAATTAGGCTCTGATTCTCCGAACTGGTTGCAGGGAAAAGCCAGCACAGTGAAGTGGGAGGGACCAAACTCCCTGTGTAGTTCTTGCAGTGTGATGTAATTTTTGTCCGTGTGTTGGCAGTAACTGGCCACGTTTACAACCAAAGTTGCCTTCAGAGAAATAAAGTTAGAATAGTAAGAAGAAAAAGTAGAGATGGCGTAGAGATTACAATTAAGTCTTAAAATGACATCTCCCACTACCATAATTGTTCCTGCCTGTAGGCTATATTTAATCTATCTGATCAGAATTTTATTAAACAGATAAGGATGATAGCAGTTTAAGATATTTACTTTCAGACAACCTGTTTTAAAAATCCAATAACTAGATAAACTTACAGCTTTGTTTAAATATCAGCATGTAAAAAAAGCAGATTTTTAGGACAGGCACTAAAATCATACTTATTAGATCAACTTCCAGAGTTCAGCACAACATGCTACCATTCTTAACTAAGATTAAAATGCATAAACTGTATTGTTAGGCTATATTGATTTATAATAAAGAGTGTGGAAAAACTTTTTTCTTGATTTATTAGATCTAATACTTACTTCCTGGAGCAGGCCTATATAGAATAAACTTCTCTCCAGCTTACTGTTTGAAGAACAGGAATTTAGCACAAATCTTGGCCAAAAATTCCCATAATAAAACTTTTTGTTAAGCTACAAATGAAGACCTATGTTTCAGTAAAGATTCAAGACAAAGATATAATGAAGTTGTAACTTACTTTCCCTCTGTATTTCTCCAAGGAAACGATTCTTCCCCGTGAATCCTTGACTTCAAAAGAATAGAAATCTTTGATTTTAGGTTTAAAAAATCTGAGTTGCAGCAGGCAGAGAATAGCGGTACACAACACCATCGACAAAAAGACAACAAAGACCCTGGCTTTGGGCACTGAATATTTCAGCGGATAAGTATTTGTGAGAGGCTCCATTTTCTAAATCTTTGGAGAGGAGCCTGGGCAGGCGTGGAATGCGAAGGAGGAGCTGAAATATGAAACTTGCAGCTTGGACTGGAAAGAACAGGCTGCTCATTTTGTCCCTGCTGCAGATGTGGTTGTTGAGTGCTTCAGCTGGGCTTCAGATCTTTTGGGTATAGAAATCTCTCTGGCTGGAAAAAAAAAAGGAATGAAAAGTGTGTTCCCATCACCTAGGGATGCTAACAGCTCTGTTTAACTGACCTGTGTGGGCTACTCCAGTGTTTGCACACTGTCTGGAGAGGAGTCTCTGTGGGTCTGTAGCACAGCTCTCCACATGCCCTGGGTCCCTCAGGTGTCCCTGCCAGAGCTGTTCAGCATCAGGCACCTGATGCTATCCAACCAAGCTGGAGACACATTTTGGGGCCAGCTGTTGGGTAGAAGGAGGTCAATATGGCAGAAGCCATCCAGTTTACATCCTCTGTCCTGCCTTTCCTCAGCTGCTGTGGGACCGCAGGCAGCTTTGTTTGTAAAACTCTTCTATAGCACATAGAGCAGAGAAAACTTTAGGGTTTTTTTGTTTTTATGCTGGCATAAGGGAAGAAAATAAAATGTTTGTGGGTTAGGTTTTTTCTTTTGTAATGGGAGGGATTGCTGATAATGGAAAATAGGTTGCTATTTCTCCTGCTACTGGTGAGCTGGCAACTAGTTGTGCTGACATGAGAAGATGGAAGGTCTGCGCAAAAGAAGAATGAGTTAGACAACAATCTCAGGTCCAACCCAGGCAGCTCCAGCAGTGTTTTCCTAAGGCAATTGGGAAAAACTCTGAAACCCAACGCGTGGCTTTGCCAAAATGCCCATCTGTCAGGAAGGACCAGACCTGGGTTCCTACGCTACGTGTCTGAAGGTGCCTTGGGTCTTTCAAAGGCTAGTGCATGAGTGACACAAATTCAGCTTTGTTCTCTGCCACAGGCTTTCTGTGTGACCCTTGGTTCAGGGGTACTTACTTGACCAGAATAATTTGTTTATTTCTGGTTTTTTCCCCCCTCACTCTTTCTTCACCCAGGTGAAGGGGCAGAATTGTATTAATCAATGACTAATTGTGGTACTTTGTCTCCTTTCACTTGCGCAGGTCCTGGACTCAGAAAGGCCCACGTACTCCGGGTTCAGGAACGCCCTCAGGAGGAAGCTGGCGGCCAGGGCGCCTGTGGCGAGCAGCCCCGTTGTCACAAGATGGCAGCAGCTGCACGTCCGCGGCGGC
>NW_010242753.1:7185-8029 GCF_000690775.1 Eurypyga helias | reverse complement strand
TTACAAACATTTTGAGTTATTTTTAAATTAATAATAAAAATCTCTATTTATTATAATTTTTATTTCATTATGTGAAATTTGTATGTTCAAATGAGGTTTTAAGCTCCCTTATTTTCTGTTTCACCATGGATGTTATGATTGATGATTTTTGTGTATATTGATCATCCTTTGTTGAGTTTTCTTGAGACCTCCTCTCTTAATAAGGAATTACATCTTGAAATAACTCTTTCTTCCTTTCTTCAAAAATATTATACTTTTTCTCACAGAAAAGAAAAAGTAATAGGTGGGAGATTTAGAATAAAAATACATTCACTGGATTGTTAAATCTCAAAAAAGTTCAGAACCAAGGAGTTTGTTAAATCCTACTCAGTGTTCACTTCCTTCTCCTGTCCAAACTAATTTGGGTTCTTTACAAGAGTGAATGAAAGTAATCTGCTTGTTCTCATCAAGGTAATCCTGAATACCATTTAATTATTGCTGGTCAGCTGTGGAATGCCGCAGACAGGATTTGATTTATTATGTAATGATTAACTTATTTGGATTCTTGTGTATTAAGATTTATTAGGTAGGTTTTAATTTACAGGCTTTAATTCCTTGTCTCATTGGATTTCATTGTCAGCATTTCTTTTCTGTTCTTTTACTAAAGGGTCTAAGGTTTCTCTCTTTTTTTTTTCTTTATTGTTAAATTGATGCTCATAAATTTAACCACGTTAGTGCAGCAAGTGGATGTGAACTTTTCTGTTATGAATGATCAAATGTCTGTAAATTCTGGTCAGAAGTTGAGTGATTTCTGAATGAACACTGGTTTAATAAAACTTTTCAAATTAATTTGAAAAACACTATA
>NW_010242753.1:4181-7153 GCF_000690775.1 Eurypyga helias | reverse complement strand
AAAAAAGGTGGGTTGCTGAAACCAAACTCTTGCACTGATTTTCAAGTATATGCTTGCATATTAAACAAAAGTTTGTCTCTCAAGTAACCAAGCAGCTTTGAGTAAGGCATCACTGCAATTAAATAGGTAATAAATATTTGTGGAAGATTTCAAAATGCCTAGAATGATTTGGTTGAAGAAGACATCTAAAGAATAAAGGTCAAGCACCAACACTGTATCAAAAAAAATTAAAAAAAGAATGGATTCTGCATGTAGCTTTGTTTCCATTAAACTGTATTTAGTAAACTACCCTTATACTGAGGCACATAATACATTACAAAGCATGGACTTTCAATTCCATTAAAAAGTAAAGGCAGAATTCTTTCACCCTTTAAGTCTTTCTTAAAGGCTTTCTAAATATATATAAATAGCAAGGTGGTATTGGTTTACCTGACCAAGGGCCAGGAGACAACAGGCATGCAGTGATACAGAAGACAGAGACCTGCTTTCCCATGTCTACCCACCCAACCATTGCTATACCCTGAAGAATAAAATATTCTCAGATCTTCTAGCTCCATGATCCTGGTGTTCTAGAGGAGATACAGTTGAATATGTGTCCTGGTCCTCCACACCCTCAGCCTGTTGCTATTGAAATCCTTCCTTCTGGGATACCAAAATCTCTCATCTCCGTTATGTGCAGGTACCCCCCTTCACAGTTCCCTGTCCCAAGCACAGAAACACATACTGTTTAAGGAAGATGTTTCATAAAGTCTTGAGAGTTGTTTTAACTCAGCCTAACATACTTCTTATTTCCCTTAATTTAGAAGATTATTAGTTACCTTTTTTAACAATCATACATGGGAACATGGAAAAATAAATTTAAATGAGAAAACTACTCTCTGCCATAAATGTGATAAAAAATAAATGATAAACTGGGGATTACAAGTTATAGCTCTTTGTGCTATTTATTATTTTTTGAGTCTAAAGTGCTCCTGACATGTCTTAGTCTACTTCTTTCAGCTATGCTTCCAAATATTTTTGGCTCCTGGCATTCACTAATGCAGAGAGGGAGGAAGGGGACTGTCCCATCAATAACACAAATTCCTACACAACTTGTTCATCAAAGCAGCCCATCTCTTACTTATGTGCCTATATTTTTAATTTTGTTTAAAACTATCAGTTTTTCATCATGATGAGATCCTCACCTTTATAAGGAGTCATGGCAGAAGACACCATGAAGGAGGTAATGAAGAGACACTACTTACAAGGAAAGGGTTGAGTCTGCATTCTGAATTCATGGGCACCAGACTGAGCATGAAAAATAAGCCTGACTGTGGAATGTTCATCAGTGTCATTTTGTTCAGCCTTGTTAAGGACGTTATTGTGTTTCTGGGCTGTTGAAACACTCTTTTCTAGAAATTCAGGGTAGAGATGAATGATGTGGCAACTATTGAAAGTATTTTCTATCCTCGCTATAGAAGTGTCAGTTTTACTATATATACCTTGAGATTTCATCCGAACATTTTTCTTTGCTCATTCATAGTTATGTACTGTGGTTGTCTATTGTATCTGTATGAAAAATGTTTAGAATCCTATTCAAGACTATACAGAGAGAGCACAACTGTAAAACTACCTCTCTCTGTTGATATGTAGCTTAAACACTGCCTATATTTAGGAGAGGTATCTGGAAGTCATGGTCTTAGTCAGATTTTTACATAAATAATACATCAGTGAAGTGATACTGACGTAGTGGTGGTGTGATGATTTTAACTGCAACTTAAGCTCAGGTGCTAATATAAACAAGAATTAACTTTGTTCTTTATCTGCTAAGAGTAAAACAGTGTTGGTGTTTTATTCAAGCAATGTCTGGGAGTTGCTTAATCTTCTTATAAAGCAATTTCATGTTCACAGACTGTTAATGATTTACTCCCCTTGGTGGACTCTCTTCTGCTTCTGCTTTTTGTTACACCACTACGAGCCATTAAATTTTGCACTGATTTCAACTTACAGGGTGGTACTTTTCCAGACGCAAACTCAGTACAGGGCTTGAGTGTGTGGTTTTATTTTACATGTGTTAAATGACTTGATAATGATTTCATTCGAATGTTTCAAAATTTAAAATTCATTAAAAATTGATAACATCATTGTGTTACTCCATTTTCTAAGCAGAGCAGTGGATTCAGTATAAAAGTAGTGTAACATTGTGGTGAATCAAAAACCTTAGAAGAGCTCCATGGCAGAGCAAAGTAAATAAGAAACTGAGATAAGATACATAGAAGTCAATAGAAACTAGGACTCCTGCAACACAGGCTTTTTGAAGACATTGCCAGAGATTTAAAATAATCTGTTCTTAAAAGCTGAAGTTAAATATCTACTACTGCTTAACTTGCAACCATGCAACCTTGGGCTCTCGTCTGTGAATATCGCAAAAAACTGAGTGAAGTTGGGGACTTTGAACAGATGATTTCAAAGGGGAAAAACTGGTTGCTGCAATATTTCTTCGCTAAGGTTATGGGATTTCTCTGGGAATGATGCAAAGTAGGATATAAAGAATCTTTCATACATTCTTTCTTACAAAGTTGCTAGTTGCTAGCAGAATGTAAGGGCAAGGAGTACTTCATTTGAATGATCTGTATTGCACTGAGATGAGGGATAATTACAGTATGACTAGACATATTTGAACTAGTTAGAGGATAAGAACACCATGGAATGCTTCCACTGAGGATGCATTAGAGCAGGTTACAGTGAAGGCTGGGTGACACAAAGTACTGTGACCCTTTTACCAACTTGACTGTAGAATTAGGTAGAAATAGTTCCCTTACATTTACAGCATGTATTTTCAGTGCAGTACTATTTAAAGCTGCAGAATGAAGAGTTAAGGAGTCATAGTTGATAAGAGGCTGCTTGAATACACAGGAAGAAGTATGTCCTGCAGTTGGAAGCATTAGAGTTGCAGTTCTAGTTCGAAGGGGGGGTGGCTTTGAGGAATTTAG
>NW_010242753.1:0-4152 GCF_000690775.1 Eurypyga helias | reverse complement strand
CTCCCCATAGCACTGCACTGGCCTAATAAGGATTTTTTTTTCTGGTAAACTAAGCGATGTCAATCAAAATGCTTTCATCAAGGCAATAGAAAGGAAGAACAAAATCCTGCCTGGAGTCTTAATTTTGGTTAGAGTCTGACTCAGTGCTCAGGCTTCCATGGTCTGTATCTCCAAAACCTCTTTAGAAACTGAGACATATGAGGCTGTTAAAAAAATCTCAAAACCCTGGTCCTTGGGTCATCAGTCAGGAGGCTCATTATGTCTATTTAACTAACATTTTGTGTAGAGAATTTGGAGGATTCCCACTCATTCCTCTGTTTTTCCCACTATCTAGTATTTTATTCCACAGTTTGACTGAAGACAGCATGGAATAATTCACACTACATTTCTGAATCATACACTCGGCAGAAACTCAAACCTCCTTTTCTTAACCACCATGCTTAGGTTATGACACCCTTAGACATCTATTCCAAAGAAACCTTAGCCCCTGGGATTCTATGATTCAGAGTGAGTTTTGCCATACTCACAGTTTTAAGACTAGCCTTTGCAGTGCAGAGGGGCTTGAGCCACACTCTGGACGGCTTCCCCATGCCCTTAAGGTGCTGTTTTCTACGTATGCAGTTTTGGTCCAAACTTCTTGAAATAATGTGAAGCTGTTTTCCTCTTCTCCAAGAGTATCTGAGGCATAAAGGATTGTGCTGAAAGTGCAGTTTCTTCACAATCTTACAAGATTTTTCCCTGAAGGACATATTCCAGACCCCATCTGGATTTTGTGTCAGAAGAAGCTCGATAGATTGCTGGGGAAGGGAAATTGAAAACAAACTAGCAAGTGCAGTGCCCAGGATTTCCCAGGAAATGGGAGAGCTCTTTGGCCATGTCACTGTACACAAAGAAAGTGTTTCTGGACCACTGATGTTCCCAAACTGAATTTACTCTTTAATATGGATTTCATACATTTCCTATTTCACCACGCATTTTTCAACACAGTTTTTTTCATATGTCACAGAGGTACTTATTTCCAAATATTAAACCCTTGCCTCAGAATTATTTAACTTTGAGGACTGAAGTTTTTATCAAATGATTAATCTGTCCAGTTTCTCGTTTCCCATAATCATTTGAAGCACTGATAGACATTCACTCATTTAACTTTCTTTGAGAAGGAAAAGTTAGCATTTATTTGAACTGTCTGAAGAATGATCACATTGCAACTGCAAGGACTATTCAACAGCTGAAATTACCCCTTACTTCCCCAACCCTTTTCACTGCATATGCCTGCCTAAACAATGATGTGATCCATCAGCAGCAGAAAGCGTACCTCTGCTGGTAATGGCAGCTCCTAGCTCTAGACAGGCAGGGAATTCATTGAAGTGGCATCCAGTGAGCATCACTCCTCAGATAGGTTAGTTTACTGGATATGCTACATGTCTTCCTCAAGGTGATGCTCTGTGTGTTCATTTTTGAGTGGGTGAACTGCATGCAGATACTTAAAAGGAAGTAGCAGAGGTTGTGGTTTGTTGTGTTGATCCACTGGTTTTGAACCTGAGACATGGAGTACAAGCACAGATTCATCTTCACCTTTCGGCAAACATGTTATTTTCATTTTGGGGTAGCAAATGAACACAGTCATAGAGCTGTTGAGATAGCCTTACTCTGCAGGACAAAGTGATCACTGCAATGATTAAGAGCGGATGTCGCTGTTAGGGAGTAGTTAAGGTTTGCACTGACTTTTAAGGCAGATTCATCAGCTTCAACCTGTGCTACAGCAAGTGCAGGTAGTAAGGATGGATCCAGTATTATCACCTATATATAGAATGAATAAATGTTACCCATAATAGTCATCTTTGGAGTGGCACTTATCATGGAGAGTCAGGGAGAAAAATACTACATCTACAAGGGTTTAGGAGTTCAGTTCTTGTTCCATCATTACCAAACAAATAATGAACTATTTGTTATGTCCAGGATCATTATCTACTCCTTAAAAATCCAATTAAGAATTCACATTTTTTTTAAGAAAATGAAAAATGCAACAAGCTTTTTTTCTTTTTTGGTGGTGTTTTTTCTTCGTTTGTTTGCTTTTTTTTTTCTCTTGTGTTTTTAAATCAAGAAGATAAAATTTCAAAACAACAGAACACTATAAATTTGTTAATATCACAGAAGGTTGAGTTAATCGCGTCTATTAATCTCAGGAAGTCTAGTAATAAGCAAATTATGACAGATGCAAAGAACAAAAGGGAATATAGTTTTATTGTATAGGAAGACTGAGTGAAAAGTCAGAGGGCAATGTAATCATGCCTTTTCACACAGAGTAGATAGAAGAAACAATAAAGCTCAGCTGTGAGAACAGATAGTTGAAACAATGAAAGCCAGCACACTTCAAACACGTGGAGAGGTGTGAGCGGAAACTGAGTAATGTGGCCTAAACACTGATACAAAAATGTGATAGCTAAGGCACTGTTTAAGGAAGCATTTTGGCAAAGATATTGCTGTCTCAGTCAGATTAGTTTTGTTACAGTGTCTTCTTTGAAAGGAAGAGCTAAAAAAGAGATTCAGGATAAAATGCTGACGAAAAGAAGCAAGGGATTGTGAAGAGAAGAATGATTACTTAAATTCTAAGGGGAATAGTACATCCATGAAGCTTATGTAGATATTCTCAAGGAATGGCTTTGTAGCAGTTCTGCTTCTGTCTTCAGGTTTTCTACCTACTGGAAAACATGAGTGAAATTAAAAATAATACCTGAATCCTGAGGATCAGTTAACTGCTCAGAATGAGAAGAGGCAACATTTTTCCAGAGAAAAGAAATAGGAAGCAAGTTTTAAAACTGAGAATCTCAGCAGTCAGCACAAGGAAGCTGAAGAAACAGCAACTGTACATTCATCAATATGAAAAGTTGTTGCTCAGTAGCACCACAGAGTGCCCTGGCATGTTCTCAGAGTCTGTAAAGTGTTTTGTGTACTTGTCTTCAACTCTATCAGTGTTGACATCAGCAGCAAATATTTTGGGATATTATGCTGTGGTCTCGTGTTTTCCCTGTGAGAAAATCATGAACGTTAGACACAATTCAGGAAAGGAAACAAGTTTATTTTATTCCTACCACACAAGATGTGTTATACAAATACAGTTCAATACAAAGAAAACTGATTTTGCCTGGTGAGTTACAACAATATTTTTACATATAAATACTGTTTAAGCTTGCTAAATCAGACTTAATAGATTCCACTTGCATACTGTAGATGATAAACACTACGAAAGTTGAATTGAAAGTATTTCTTCTGTACCTTATCAAAGAGTAAGATGACTGAAAACTGATCCAAAATATGTAATGCAGATTTTTATCAATAATTTCAACAGTATTGACATCCAGAAATGCTCTTTACACTGAACTGAATGATACTCTCTCCTTACAGTGAAGAATCTCAGGAATTTCATCCTTTATTATTACTAATCCAGTGTAATGGGACTTTCACACTTCCTCCAAATGAAAAAAATCGCAGTATCATGACAGTAGTTTGGGGATTTTCTCATGAACTATTTTTGTTCCTGCTTCAGTACAAGCAGTACGTGGGACGTGAGGTAGCAAGATGACTGACTACAGCAGTGACGAGAAAATAATGTTGCTGTGCTATCCAAAGAGCAGGCCACAGTTATCTGAGCTAAGAGCGAAGAGCAAAAGATAAGGTATATTGACTACATACTGTTTTCAGCTGAGGCCAAAAAGGAAAATTCAAAGAAAAACATCAAAGTTCACAGAACATTACTTGTCATTAAAAGTGCTGAAGGCCAAACTGAAAAAAAAAAAAAAAAAAAAGGAAGGGGCACACAGACCAAAAAAGATCAATTGCACCTCCTTGTGGCTGTTTTTTTCCTAAATTGACGCAGTGAAGGTAATGCTATTTGATTAGACTATAGGAATTACACAAGGAAACAAGCCCTAATTGCATCTCTTCAGAGACACATCTCTTGTTCTGTGTCTGTGTACAGGATCACGCACAAGATTACTGCACAAATGACATTAAGTAGTGGTCTACAATCAACAATAAAATATTATCACTGTTACATAGAATTATTACTCTAAAGCTGGCCACACCTCTAGTCTGTCTAGTATTGACCCAATTCAAAGGCACCCTGGTTTTTTTTTTCTCCGTGCCCCTCTA
>NW_010242752.1:0-51723 GCF_000690775.1 Eurypyga helias | reverse complement strand
TATATGTGTGTGTATATATATATTTCCCCCAGTGGCTGCTTTATAGGTGTGGAAATGAGAGGAAGAGGACAACGAATTTGTTTTTCCATTCCTGTAATTTAGAAAGCAGTCGACAAACCAGGCGGGTTTTGAATGAAGAACAAAAGAAACTCTGAACAGAAATGAGCAGGGTCCTGAGCTTTCAGTAATATTCTCATGAGGGGATGGAGAGGTTTAAAAAAAAAGAAACCCCCAAACTCCAATGACATATTTACTAAACCTCTGTGTGAAATTAGGAGCATCTAATTTCTCTACCTTTATATGTGGATTTCCATAGCCCATTTTTACTGGGCACTCATGGCAGACTCACGGATAACTGCACTTCATCATTGCACCAGGAAGCTCATTCAGACTGAAACTTGGACTATTGGTTTTTAATTTTAATGCAGTTATTCATTTTGATAGCTCTTCCACTTGACACAGAATTGCCACGGTGCAAATTGAATACAATAAAATTGCTAATCAGCCCATTAGAATATGTTGATGGTATAACATTTATTAGTTGTTGAATAATGTCTTCCTCCAATGTATTTTGAATTAAGTCTGCATGATAACAAAGTTAATCCAGATAAGTGTACCTACCCGCCAACACAGAGTGCACATGCACGCGCAGCCTTCTCTTGGAAACCCATACGACTTTTTAACACGGTGACAATCCCATACAAATACCAGTGAAAGAAAATGTGCCTTCAAGTAGTGAAATAAGCAATTAAATACAAAGAAATTATCTGTGAAGTAAGACAGGCTACAGCCGTTTGCTCTGATCATGTGTCTTTCATGGGAACACAAAACCTATTACAGGCTCCAATCTCACGTCAGAGTGAATTTCTCTGACTCCAAGTGCTTCTTATCCCAGGAATTCCTCCCACATTTTACCTCCCTGACAGTTAAAACAAACCACCCTCCTGCATCGACATATTCTTAGCCCATTTTGTCCTGCTTTTTTCCAAGCTCTTGCCTGACAATTTCTTCAGTCCTTAATTCTGACACACAGAAGCTACAGATTTTCTCAGCACTCCAAGAAGAAGAGCCCTTAGCCTATTTCTTTTAAGGCCTCATTTAATTTCTCTACCCTGGTGCAAGTCTTCCCTTGCTCTACTATTGCAAAGACCCACAACACAAACTTCTTTTCTTGGCTGCTTCTTCTTGGACAAAGATAACTTCCTACACTGGTAATTTCCCCTGTCAGCATCCTCTGGTGCTACATCCCACGTGGCTGAAAACTGCCACACCAAGAACGTCTTTGTCTGAAGCCGAAAATACATAGAAAATAGCAGCAAATCCAAAATTTCTCTTATTTGTTTGATATGCTCTGTTAAAAACTCCTAATCATTGTAAAATAAGGATTATTGAAGTTGTTAAGGGGAAATTTGTCCCTTTCCACACACACAGGTTCTTGATATTCCAGCAGAATCGATGTTTATGCTAATCTTCTAAAAGAAACATAGCGGTCCTCTTGTAAAGCCCTATAATCTGGGGACGTCTATTTTCTGATAGGAATCTTGGGATTTTAAACGTGTCAAAATCCAGACTTATCCGGTAATGCTTAATAAGATTATAATATTATAGAAACTTTCTCATAAGATGGTACAGCCCACTATGAGAGCAACTGTGGTCAGAATCTTACTGCCAGTTTGATTTTCATATATTGGAAATGATAGTCCAGGAGAATTTGTGACCTTGGGCATTTGAGAAAAATGTCACTAGGCATCTCTGCACCTTCATGCATATAAATACCTTCAAGGATCAGGTTCTCAGTGCACCCAAAGATCGTGCAAGACAGCATCTGTGTCACTTACGGCACGGGTTTGAGAGAAATCTACTTGCAAGAAATGTTAGGACTCTACCGTACGGAGATAAGAAAAGGAACAATAGAGTTGAAATGGGCAAAGATGATTCAGTTCAATCTGAGGAGGGTTGCTTTGTATTCCCAGTCAGTTTAACAATCCTTTCATCTTTCAAGGAAATTATAACTGTGATTCACTGGGACAAAGTTAGCAACTTCTCTTTTTATCTAAGTCCTATTATTGGTGCTTGTCACAGCCATTCAAGGACCTCCTGGGAATCAAAATGGACAATTGCATCCTCCTCTCTCTGCCAGCAAGAGGCTTGCTATCATTAACAATGCTTAAATTAATAGCAGATTTTGGAGGGAGTAAATGTACCCCTGCAGGAAACCACGGATGAAGAGACAGGATATACATTTCAGTTCAAAGTCCTGCCTGTGAGTGGAGGTCTGTGACATTTTCCCGTTCAAAATTAGACATTCATAACTTCACTGCGGCAAGGTGCACGTTATTGTTTTGGTCTGTGGAAGCCGTAGCTGTGAGGGAGGGAGTGGAAGGTAGCTTTTTGTAAAAGGGAGTGTTTTTCACAATGGAAAGAAATCCATAACGTGCAATAAGTGGCTGTAGGTGGTTCCCTGCCCTTGCTCTTTTTTTTGTGCAATACAGGTCTCAGGGCTCTAAAAGGAACTGGAACACAGGGTGAGGTCTTTTATCAAACGTTGGATAACATAGCATCCAAATTTCACCAGATTATGTGAGCAGAGGAGATGTGTAGAAGGAAAATAGCTTGAGCTTAGCCCAGGTGAGCTCAAAGTGGAGCTGGTAAGCAGCCTGGCTTGTGGCCCGCTGCAGCCCCCCAAACCTCTCAGTGTGGCCAGGCAGAGGGATTCCATATCTGGGGCTGAGAGCCAGCTGATCTTGGAGGCTGCGGTGATTCCGCCTGGCAGCAGCGGATGAGGGGCTACACTGGGATGAGTATCCTGGCACTCTAGGGCTGGAGCAATAAGCTGGTTTGAGCTGAATGCTGCCTGCACCCCTGGAGTTACCAGAGTTCACAGCGTGCTGCAACAGTGTGTTCCTGCTCCTCGCTCCTCCTCCATCACCCTGGGTAGATCTTCTTTGTCACTGAGGAACCATAGCAGGGCTTGCTTCACGGGTGCCACACCACCGAGGCTTAGAGGGCTCCGTGCTTTCAGGAGGGACAGGAGGAGTGGGAGATGTACAGCCTGACAGCCCCTTCTCCAGGGCCTGGGAGGTTGAATAGTCCTGAAGGTTGGAGCATCTGGTGGCCAGGGCTCTTCTGCAAGCTGCAGCATGTGTCAGACTGAGGGCTCACCCCCAGCCTGAGCCCCAACCCAGAATAAACTCAGAAAGTTCCTGAATTTATGCTGTTGACGCTGTGTCAGACAGACTCGGAAGTACTGCACTGCATGTGACTTCGGTTACATGGTCCCCCACTGCGATGCTCCATCTACCAAATAAACAAACCTCTGGGAACCATCGCTCTTGGGGCAAATGCCAGGGTTATCTCTGCACCTCTTAGAAACGATGTACATTCCGTTAGGGGTACAACGGTGGCATCAAAAGGAACCCACCAGCGCTGTGAGACTGAATGCAGCAGCAGCCGTATTTAATGCCCTATCTCACTTAAGGCTGGTCAAAGTTGCTACATTCATTCCCTTCTAAAGTGGACCAGACTTGTATAATGCACATCTTTGTAATTTGGAGGCTGTGTAACTGTAATACAGTCTGTCTAGTTTCAAGATCATAAACTGAGATAAAAGAGAACATTAGTTAATCTACTCCATCTTCCGTCCCTTGCAGCATCTTTCCCTCTTAAGTCCCACTAGTGCTTTGTTGTATGTGTTTTAAGTGTCTGAAATGACGGAACTTCTACACTTCAGAGACTATCTTGAAACTTAGTAGGGCTCTCCAGAGGGAATTTTTCTGTTGTTGCTAGTTAGTCTTACATTTTTTCTCCTTAGAATTATTTCCAAGTTCCTGTGTCACACTAAAAATATTATTTTTTGACCTTGGTTCCTTTCACAAAAAACAATGAATTCTTATTAGCATCTTCAGAAAAAGCTGAGAGTGACCTCAGCCGGGATGAGTTTAAGAAGGGACTGTAGGAATGTGCATTGCTGGAAGTACCTGCCCCATCCCTTCTTGCTCTCAGGAAACATCTAGCACAGCCTGCTGCTGCTGCCAGCAAGCAAACTGTCTGAACATTAAGAAAATGGGTGAAATGGAATCTGGAATGGCAATGATCCATCCAGTTTGTGAGCAGCAGCAAACCCCTTCCCTCACAGCCCCGCTCACTGGCTGTCTCAGTGGAACCAGCAGGAAGCCCCTGCGAGTAAACCGGTGCTTTTCTAGTTCCTCCTCATTATGCTTCACTAGAGCATCTTGCACCATGCCGGATTCACCTCTTTCCAGTGGTATTTACGTACTTCTGAAGTGTGTTTTTTGTTATTTTGTCACCCTCCTAGCTGTCACTTCGCTGAAATGTACATTTTCCTATTGTCTCCTAAGTCAGTTCCTCCAATCCCAGCTGAACTGAGCTCCATTTGAGTGACCTTCAGCAGATATCATTGTAATTATAGTCTTCTCCCCCTGACCCTCTCTTCACACATTTTATTGCAGACTGACAACATTTACCCTTTCTGTAGCAGCTGAACAAGCTGACGAGCTCGAAGTGTGAAAACAGTGTCTTCACAGTGTACCTCAGTGAGAGGGGCTCTTGGGGGTAATAAGAAGGATGTAGTGTATGGTTTTGCCCCCTCTCGGAAGAAAAAGCTAATTGAAAAACAGTATTTTTCATGCTGTCAAAGAAACTCAATCAGTAACAGGCAAGAAATAATCCTCTTACATAACAGGTCAAATAATAATATGTCATCAAGGTGCTTTTAACTTCATTAAAATTTGTCCCTTGACAAGTGACATTTTAATTATGTGATCAGGTAATAAAATAATACATGCCTGAAAACTTATGTCCAACCCACGCGTCATTAATGGTCCTAAATTAACCCCGGATGATAGGATGGAAGTTAATCTTAGATAGCAAATACTCTACTGGATATTTTTCACATGCCTGTTTCGGAGTTTTGAACAGACCGTTCAATTTGACAAAATAACTGCCATGGTGACATTAATCTAGACCATAAAATAAACAATAATGGTAACAAATGCTTTTTAATCTACACTGTTATGATGCCATAATCCAACAAAATACCAGGAATTTGAGGATTAGACTTTTATGTTGTTTTAGCATCAGTATTTCCCCAAGGGTCTTGGCAGTTCATTTAGCTCTCTAGCTGGGAGGGAGGTCCCAAAGTGGTGTGTGTCTCTGATGAACTGAATAAGACAGTTACTTCCCTGAACTTCTTTCAAGACTGGATAAATTTGTCTATACGATTCTGGCTTCTGGTCCAGGGCTAGCCAGACAGCTATTTAGTTCTTGTTGTTGAAGACAAGACATTGCCTGCTGTATTTTCAACCAACCTTGTGCTGCGGTTTCTCCCTCATCACTGCCCAAAGTACATGTGGTTCCGCAGGGATCTCTGTGCAGCTCACACCGAGGGCCCTGCATGCCTTTGGCGCTGTGTTCTGCTTCGCCATGAACCCTGAGTCCGGCAGCCCCCGTGCTGCCCTGCATGTAGGGAGCATCAATACCCAACCGATAAATCTTTGCTGTCAGAGAAGATGCTGTAAACCAGGGGAGCTGACTCCCTAGGGGAGAGTCAGATGCAAAAGGAAGACACTCAACGTCCCAGTGAAGATGAAGCTATGGTTGGAGTAGGGGTTGACCCAGAAACAAGCCCTTAAAATCCAAAGCCAAGACCTATTAGCAGAGCTCTACGAGAGAGCAAAGCCAGCCTGGGGCATGTGAAAGCTTCGCTTGGGGAAAACTACAGCTGCACCAGTTTCTCTCCTGTAAAACCAGTGCTCAGCTGGCTCTTCTCCCCTCTTTTGGTAGGCTAGACACAGGGGGATGTTAAAAAAGAGTGTAGCCTGGGTGTTGGTTGGAGAGAGCTTTGTTTCACCTCCACCAGGCCTGCTGCATCACTGACTGGACAGCTTTTCTCCTGTGGGAGAAAAGGTACAGGACATCCACGGGGAGGTAGCAAACACCACTTTAATCTTGGGTACAGTTGGATGAAGCATGTTTCAAAGGTCTGGGATTCAGTATAAGCTTGTTGCTGATCTGTGATAAAACAAATCTGGAGTGTTTTTTTCAAGCATTGCTATGAAAAAGAGATGTAGATTATATAGGTTTAGGCACAAAGAGGCTGATCCACAGACAGTGCTTGTGTACTTTAAACCATGTATCAGATATTTGAATATGCCTATCCGATAGGGAAGTGATCTTAGATGATCTGAATTTTTATTTAGTGACCTTTAGAAACAAAAATAAATAAATTAAGAGATAAAACCAATATGTGCAACAAGATCTTAACCTGTGAACTTTTAAGACTGCTTGCTTTTAGAGCTATTTGTTGGGGCAAAATCCCTGAAAACAAAAAGAATGTGCTCATCAGAAAACTTGATGCAAGCCATAAATTCCAAAGGCATAGCTCCAGAACTGAACCACTGTGTCCTCAACAACACGAGTCTCATCTAATGTATAAATGTCTCCAAAGCATTTATCACTGTAGTATCTGGGCTCTGCACATAGATTTTGGGATACAGTGGGATCTGTCCAGAAGAGATGATCAATTTCCCATTCATCTGCTGTGCTGCCCTTTGGCTTCACCGTTACATTTAAAATAATAGGAGTTACTCCGTGATCACAAGCATGTAATTTGCAGAGGTGGTGTCCTGATGTGATTTTGATGCTGACATTCAGGTAAGATTTACTGGGGTTTAGACTTCCTTTTCTGCAGTTCCCCAAACATCTTCCAAAAGTAGAACCTCTGGCTATGCAGCTCCATTCACATCCTGCTGATCCCAAAGATCAAATTTGGGTATCAGCAATGCCAGGTGTAAAAATGATCTAAGATGACATATGTATACTATTAAAAAAATGTCCACATGCATCTGTCACATCTGTTATCCTGAAGAATGGGAAGCTATTGGGGAGCTTTGATGTTCTGTGGGGAGACATAGACCAGAGAGGGATGGGATGGGATGGGATGGGACTGGTCTGAGAGTTGTTCTCTTTTAAGGGAGTATAAAGATCCCCATATCACCTGGGAACCAGCAGAATCTGCTTCCATCCAGCTTCCCCAACCCCTAGTGTTTCCTCTAATGGCCTGTCTCTGATGCTGGGTATAAGCAAATGCAATATCCATATGCTGAAAGATATGGAAGTTATTCCCAAAAGGTACTGTCCACCTTCAAATGGCAACCTGCAGGTACGAGATGACAAGGGTAAATTATACATTAGAAAAACGGGTGCCCAAGTGCCCAGGTGCCACTCTTGTGGCAGTGTTCCTTCCAAAATGAAGCAAGCAAGAATCAGAGAATCAGGATGGTTCTGAAGCGCAAAGCATATAATAAAGGTGTTGTTTATTAATAGCACTGCTGGAAACTCCTTGGGAACCATATCTGTCAGCAGTGATATCTGCATGTCAATCTAACGCCCTCTGTTTATTCTGTAGCAAAAAAAGCTGCATTATTGCTCTTGCTGCTGTGATCCCCTCTCAGGCTGCTCTAATACATCACTCCTTTTGGGATAAATCCCCTCCCATGCCATCTGCCTTACATGCCAGTTCCTCCTCAGCCCCCACCTCTGCTCCCCACACACAGCCTGAATCGGAGGCTCCGGAGCACCCTGCCCGCGCCCTCGGTGATAAGCCCAGTGCTGAGGGAGGTTTTGGAGGTGACCGACACTCCACTGGCCTAGAGGACCTAAGTGATGTGGCTGAGATAGTGAGGGACACAGATGGAGCCTGCCCGTGTCACCCCTGTGGGCTCAGGCTTTGCCATACCTGAGAGTACCACCGTGGGTTTCCTCCCCCCACCGCAGAGCTGGCCCGGCCAGGGCAGTGTGCTCATGGGCACTGGCACGGGATGCGTCAGGAGGGTGTCAGGACATGACAGGACTGGCTGTTTACTTCGCACCGTCCCCTGTGTGGACCCTGTCCACTGGTGAGCTGACGAGACCGCTCTGTGCTCAGCGGAGTGGCAGAAAAAGGTTTCACTGCAGAGAGTGGCTGCAGAGCGGTGGTGTGTTTGGCAGGACGAAGGAATGTGGTATTGCCTCCAGAACCATTTGGATGCCCACACAGCTAAAGCAACCAAGGTTATGGGGTAGCATTTTGTCAATACCCTTACAGGAGGACAGATAGACTAGGAATTGCCGTATTTTCACTCAGCATCATCTAGCTGGTGGTAGGGCAGCTTGGTGTCCAGCTTATTTCCTAAGCTTGAAGTTTTTTACTAGACAGCCTCTTCCAGGTGCCCTGATCCAGACACTGCTTTTGGACGTGTTTCCCCAAATTAAATACCGCACTCGGCTCTCCCCAGATATTAACTAGCAATCTGGTGCGCTCCTGCAGCCAACGGGCAGCGCAGGGGAAGAGGAGCTTCCATCAGAGCCTGCATGATGAGAGCTGGATGCTGTGGAAAAGGAGCAGACCTCATGGAAAGCAGGCTTAGGGCCTCTCAATGCACAAAAGCCAGCAGGTAGATCCCAGTGCAATGGATGCAAGTGAGGAATGGAAAGAGCAGGAAGAATGAGTCTTCATACGTGTCACCGGAGAACAGTGATAAATGCCAATGCGGCCCAGGTTTGAGTAGCCAGATCCTGTGGGTGAGGAGCACAACGCAAACGAGAGCGTGTTTGATCTGGTTTCCTCTCAGACTGCAGCTCTTTGTAAAAGCTTGCCTACACTCAGGCTGCGTTTGGCAGAGTGTCCTGCGGGAAGCCAGCGCCATCAGACACTCTGCATTGGCAGGATGTAGCCAGGCAGACAGCACAGTCACCAATTAATAGCAGACAGCAATATTTAAACTAATCATTATGGGGATCAGCATAAAACAAAACTCTTATTAAAATTAACAACGTAGTCACTAAAACGGATGCTGTTTCAAGCTATTCATTATAGCTAACAACTGAATCTAGCCAACAGCACTTGACCCAGGGCTGGTGACGTTTTCAGGCTTGTGCCTTTTGGAGACAAGGCTTACCTGATTTCAAACGCTCTGTGGACATATCGACATAGCCAACTGGAGTCATGCAACGTGGGAAGCAAGACTAAGCTAAGCACAGCATCTACGATCCTACGGCTGTCGTTCATTTTGCTGCCTCCCATTATGGTTCCAAAACCACGCGTTTCCATTGCATCGTCACCAGCCACGAAGTCTGTGCCAGCGCAGTCTGTGGTGCAAGGCACCACACAAATCCAGAGCGCTAACAGCTGGCAGACTTCCTATCTACTCTGCGAGCGGAGCACCCCGGGTGGCATGTCTGTGCAGGACTCCAGCCTTGGGTCCAACAGGTGGGAAAGGGCCCTGAGCTGCTCACTGCTGTGATCAGATGGATGCCTGAGTGCAACTGCGAGACTCAAAGTAAGGACACAAAGAGAATTTATAACAAGAACCCCTCCAGCACACTAAATTGCTAAGGTAGACACCTGTTCCTAATAACTTGTGAGCATTTTGACAGGGCATGAGAGGCTTTCAAGATAACCAGACTCCAGAATGTGTATGCAAAGGGGTAGACAGAGAGAACCTTACTAGCGTCTCCACTGAAGGGCAGGCTGCGGTATGAACTCGCACCTCCTCTGCGGGGAGTGAATCCACACATGAGAGCACCCTCAAAACAAAGCTGCCTTGAGCGATCAAATTAGCACAGCATAAGAAATGTTAGACCTCTAAAAGAGGGAGTTCCTGCCTCTCAGCTGATGTGATACGAACTTCTGATGCATCTTCTTCAGGTCCACTGCAAATGCACAGTGGCACATTTCTTGAAAGGCTTTTATGCTTTACCTTGCATTTGCAATGGTCTAGAAGTGCATGCACCATCGTTTACCATGTCTATTAATGGGGGAAAAACTGCTCAAATGTGGTTTCCAAGAGACTGAGTTGGTACAACAGCAGCTGCTGAACTGGCATAGAAAACTGCCATCACATTTTTTTTAACCTTTGTATCTGTCAATCTATACCCTTCATTTGACCTCCCACTCTCCCTCCTGTACCCCCTTGGACTCTTCACTTTTTAATCCCAACAAGGTCACACTGCTGCTTGGTGGCTTCACATCCAGCACTTTCCCTGCTGACCTCCAACCAGCTAATTGTTCGACTCCTTAATGTTCCCAAGTCCCAAGGTTGCAGGATGTGTCACCTCCCCCCTGCCCTCCAGGGCACTTTCAATCTCTTATGAGTTGAAGCCAGCAGCCATCTCGGCCTAAAACCTCCTCATCATCTGCACTGCAGTAGCTCAGGAGGACTGAGCTAGGATCAAGGCCCCATTGTGCTCAGATCTGCATAAACACCCAGTGAGAGACAGCTCCTGCCCTCCTGAGGTTATGGGCTGGAAGAGAAAGCAGGCAGAATGAAGGCGAGCGGGAAACGGGAGTGTTCATGGTGATGCTAGTCACATCGCTTGTTAGTCTCTCTCCTTTTTATTTTCCTCCACCCTAAAATGAAAATAAGTTGTTGGCTTGTTTTGGGGAGTGTTGTAAATTACTGTTTCCAAAGCAATCATCTGTTTCCATCCACCTTGGTTCTGTGCCAGCGCTGTTCCGGGCGATGCTTCCTGAGGAGGTCCTGCAGTGCTGCAGGAATAGCGCAGCAGGGGAGCACCAGAAGATGAAGGAAAAACACTTGGTTGCCCACCCTCCCCATCAGAGATGGCTGCGGTCTAGCAATAAGCCCACCAGTGTGGACTAGCAATGCCTGCCAGCCACCAGCCCAGGGCTGGAGAGGAGGGAGGGAGGGATTACATCCCTTCACTTACCCTCATTGCCACCCAAAAGGGAGGGAGCATCCCAGCCAGTTCACAGAACCTGCCAGGGGAGAAGGAAAGTTTTGAGAGCTGGAAAAATTGCTCTGAAGTAGGTTACAATATCACTTTGGTCTAAACCTAAGGAGAGTAATTTGTTCTCCTCTTTCTTGGGCAGCAGGCGGGTACCAGCATCACTGAACTGCAAGGACAAAGGACAGCCTGTCCTGTCCTGATGCAAAAAAGTCCTACCCTTAAAGTGAGGCTTCAGAATGGTGTGTGAGAGTTTGATTTGCATCCAGAGTGGAAGCATGCTTGCCAGCCATCAGGCTGATGTGATTTGAAGCAGCTGAGATATTAAATGCACTAAACCAGAATGTATAATAGCCATGCTGGCAGACCTTTAATTATTGTCGTGCTTGTGGGCACTGATATAATTCAAATTAAAAGCTTTCACCACTACTTGCATTTTTTTTAATACGTTGATGTACTCTGCACTGATGGATTGTCCTCTCTTGTCCTTCTCTCACAAAATGCTTGGCACAATTTGCTTCAGTGCAGAAATAAAAATTATTGGCACTCACTCGCCATCTTTTTGGTGCACTTCCTGTTTTGTTTTAAATCATGGATCCCCTAACTGGAAGAAAAGTTAGGGGAGTTTGGAGGGGCAGTGTGAATTCCTCAGTCACCAGCCGTGCCTCTCAGAAAAAGCAGGGATGCTAATTATGAGCAGCAAGACTGAAGCGCCGGCGCAAGCGGTGCCGTCGATAGTGCTGGCTGATGACACGGCAAAGTTTCCTTGCTATGTGCTGCACAGACGCTCTCATTTGCCTCTCTCAGCTGGCCCAGAGATGGATATTTTTGGCCAGTCCAGTCCTCAGATACAGCAGCAGAAACCCTGAGCAGCTCTTCTGAAGCTGAAGCAGCTTCTGTTTGCACCGTTGTCACCGATAGCAGAATCTGGCTCCTTGCCTAGTACCGTGATAAGGCTCCTCGCTCGCTCAGTGCAATTCTGGGACAAGTGGAACTGTTTTAAGCAGGATGATCACAGTATCAGCACAAAATATTATCAGCAAAGCTCTTCACACCCTCTCCTGAGATGGAAAATCCATAAGATAGGCAGAGGAATAGTCTTATTTATTCCTCTGGATGACAGGCGTAGCACATCCTATCTCCATCGCATGGAGACTCGTTTGCAGCAGATGCAGCACCCATGCCTTCTACACTGCTTCCAAACAACAGCCCCTGGTTTGCCACTGCTGCTGCACAACTATTTTATCCTTTGGTAGTAGCCTATTTTATCCTTTGGAAAATTGGTCTAATTGCCCGCATGCAGAACCAGGAGCCAGAAAACTCCTGTGTTTATAAACCTGACCGCAGCACTGAATCTTTCACTGGCCTTGAGCAAATCACTTCACCTTTCTGCCTTAGTTTCCCCATGTGTAGAAGTGAGATAACATTTACTTTCCTCCCAGGGATATTGCAAGGATTAATTAGTTAACTGAGTTTGCTTGAAAGGTGAAAAGCATTTTACACGTATTAAGCATTGTTGTTTCTTTGGGACAAAAAAAACCCCTACCTCCACTTTACAGAAGTGATTTTAAAGCTCAAAACCAAAGAAAAGAAAAGCCGAGGATACTGGCTAACTCAAAATGAGCAGGATGTGGGAATGCTGGGGAAGGGAGATCATTGTAACACGGAAAGGTTTGCAAACATGAAAACTTTCAACCCTTTGGAAGCCAGATGAGGTGAAAAAGTGCAGCATGTAGTGGACAAGTAGGATGTCGTCTTTGTTTCCTACCTCAAGCCCAACGGAGTCAGCAGCCGGCTATCCTGACTGTCTGGTGGACCTTACTGGAAAACATACTATCCTAGCCGGGCTTCCAGAAGACCAAGCAAGTCCAGTCTGTTTCTGAGAGAGACCAAGGAAAAAGGCAGGGAAATTTGCACTTTCCCTGCCCAGGCTAGATCCAGCCTTTGGGATTAAAGGCAAGATCGCACAGCTCTTCCTCCTGCTTCTCACCAGCATTAAATTTAAAGAATTTAAAAGTAAATGCCCAGGACACAAAAGGAGCTGCTGTCACAGAGATGAGAATCTGAGAATTTGCTCTGGAGATCAGCATGAGCAGCAGCACTAGCTCCTGACAAAAACAAAAAAATAAAAGGACGGAGGAAGTAAATGAAAAGCAACAGCTCTCCTCAGGTGCCATTTAAAGAGGTGAACTTAGCAGGACCAGACCACTTACACCAGTAACCCTTGAAGTGCTGTTCTGCAGCTGCGCAAGATGCTACGGCTGTTTGGGCATAGAGGCAGCATTAACGGGGTGTCTACAGCGTCAACCAACCAGTCTCGTCTGCATGTACTGATGTCTCTGGGAGGCATCCGTACCCTCAGGTCTGCCTCCTCACCGGAGTGTGGTCTTTCCAGGTGTGCTGAAAGAGTAGCCCACGGGTATGCTTTCTATCCCACAGCAGGAAAGGTCAGGCATAAACAGGTTGAGCTGCCTACTTATTTCGTCTCAAGTAAAAGGGGGAAAGTTTATGCAAGCTGTTTTCCTGCCAGACCTGTCAAGAAGGCATTCAGAGTCTGTCAGCGAGGTGCTAAAGAGTACTCGCTCACTGACACAACTGGATCCAAAAAAATGGTGTCTGCTTATAGCCTGAGTGATGGGAGAGCTAGCAAAGGTGAGGCTGTATCAGCAACGACTGGCGAGACAGGAGGCGTGAGGGTTGCAGCACTCCTCCTGTTCTCTCGTCCAGCTGGCTCACATCTGCCCCATCCCCCTTCCCTCCTCTCCCGTATTGGTACCTACTGTGCCGAGGTGTATTTGCACCTAAATCGCTACACACGTTTTGGCTCTAAAGGCACTTAGTTGTCCTGTGTCTTCTTGTTTTTACAGCAAGCTACGTCTGGAGTAATCCTAAAGGAGATTCACAAGGGCAAGTGGAAAACGAGCGGAATCGAAAGGACGTCCAATTTACAGAGGCTGAAAGCCTCTACGGACATCTATGTCTTCTAAGCCCACCAAAAGCAAGCAGCTTCCAGATTTCAGGACTTCTAAGAAAGAAAGTTTTTAGCTCTAAAGCAGTGATCTTTCCCAGCTGTCACAGGCAGTGTAGATGATGAGAGCAGTGGATGTATTGACTGGCTCCAGGTGAGGATCTGGCCAGGTGGAATTAATGCTGTTCTAAAGAACAACCTTGTGTGAGTTTACAAGCAGAGAAAAGTCCGCGTGACAGGCCTTGGTGTAACCTTCCAGGGGAAGTGTGGGCCCGAGATGTGCTCCATGTTCACCGGTAGGAAGGGCAGACGGGAATGGGCTGTGAGGCACTGACACGATGTCCTCCCCATTCTGGTTTAGCCTAACAAACATGTTTGTGGCCTCCTGTCTCACCGATATTAGCAAGCAGTGCTTACTACTGCTCAGCATGAGAGGAGGGGGGAAAAAAAGAAGCACATACATCCCGTTAAGACACTGCTGGAGCCTGAAGTCAATATTGCCTGCTGTTCGCAGAGCTGCTGCTTCTGACTGAAGGACCCTGCGCCTCCCTTCCTTTATCACGTTGGCAATTAGCTTTCCATACACACCTGCTCCTGACCTTAAAATAATTTCCCCTCCACCTCCAAAGGAAAATGATCTTGTAAAGAAATTGCTTCCTGAGCCACAGTTCTTTTCTCATCCTTCAGTGGCTTTGGCAGGCAGTCCCATACACCCCAGCTTACTCCAGAAAGAATCTGTGCCTTGCCGAGCAGCACAGTTTGTGGCCAAGATTTTGAAGGAAGCAAACAGGACCAAAACTTCAAACACCAGGCCCATATATAGGCACTTGTGTAAATGCCCTTTTTTTGCAGCAGTGCGTAGTAGCTCCAGCTGACGTCTTTTCATTCTGCTCCTCTTTTTCACACCAAGTGCCAACATAACCGTGCTGTTTTGATACAATGACAGGAGCCTGTGCTGCCTGGCGGACTTGGATCTGCATTTCTGCATCCTGTGATGGTACTTCTCTGGAAAGGCTGAAGGACATAAAAGGGAATATCCCTGGATCTCATGGCCATTTAACACGAACGGAAAGCCGGAGATGAACCAGAATATTTCCACGGCATTGAATAATTTGCTTTGCTCCCTCCAGAGATGTTTTCATTCACTCCTGTTTTCCACCTATGTGCCAGTCACATCCCGTTGAAATTCTCCAAAAATGGGCTGTAAAGGGGACTCATGTAATGCAAGGGCTCTTGCTGGTGTAAAGAAGTATTTCGCCGAGTGACAGTTGGGTCTTGATTAGTCCTAGAGTAGATAGTTGACCTTTTAGTCTTGTTTGTTGCATTTTTTTCACACTGGTTTGTTCAGCATCTACCAGGGAGTCCGGGTGCCCTTGGTACCCCCCAGTGCCCCACTGAGGAAGCCAGAGCTGCTGGAAGCAGCCAGGAACGTGCAGCCAGGAGGGAGCCCCTCAATACGGGCACGGAGGGAGAGGGCTCTGAGAAAAAGGCTGGTAAGCTGGAAAATATGGATTTAGGCTGTCTAAAGGATGGCGAAACTAGAAAACACTGATAGCAGAAGACACACCAGGCTACAGACATTCATCCCTGATGTAACTTCTATTTCAGTCGGTTACCTAAGAGCCAGATTTGGCTTGCCTGGCAGAAACTGTTTGGTTTAGCCAGGAACGTTAATTGGAAAAAGTGAGCAGTATTACTTTAATTGCACAAAAGAGAGGGAGGACAGATCCCATTTCAAATTTCAGAGTAAGGCTTTTTTTAAGGGGGGATATCTATTAATACCGAGGCTGTGTTGATGAGCTTTAGGGGGGTTGCTAAGCAACGCGGCCTTTTGTCTATAGCCCAGGCGATGCTTGGGAGGAGACCGTGTAGGAATAAAATTCATATGGCTTCTATAGAAACATATTTTTTTGGCTTTTTTAAAATAAACAGAAACCCAAATCTGTCTCCTTGACTTTTTTTTTTTTTTTTAAATGAAAGACTATCTGCTGAAAATGTGGCTACGGCTGCAGTCTGAGAGTACGTATTTGGAGGATGTTGTGAGCCAGACAGCAGAGTCGGGGCAAAGTGTGCATGTTTTTAACACATCGATCTTCACTCGGTGTATCTCTAAACAGCATGTTTGTTTTTTTAAAAAACTCTCAAATTCAGATCTGTGTAGTAATTTGCTGTTTATGGCACCAACCATTACATTTTAGTCCGTTATATTTTGTTTTTTCCAGGTCACCCTAAGGAATTTCATAAATGTATCCCAGTCTAGCACAGAAATGGAATAGCTAATAACACAAGTTGTGTAACTGATAAAATAAACCCACACATTTCCAGTTATTAAAGTCATGTATATGTTGGTCTAAGCCTTATAGTGAAATTCAGCTCCACAATCCTTTGAATGCAATACCTTTATTTTTATTTAAAACATAGAGCTGAGGAGTACAGGGTAAAGGAACAGCTTTTGATTTGAGACTCACAGAGAGAAAATTATATTTTATTAAGTTAGTGAAAATGCTGACTGCAGAGAAATTTTAAATAATTTATTTTTTAAAAATGAAAGTACTCTTATGTTCTGATATGAAAGAGAAGGTAAAGCTTTGCTGTTTATATAAGAGAGCAGAGGTGAAAAGCAGTAAACTCAGCGAACTGCTAACAGTCAGTGCTTTTCTTCTATGGTTTGTTTGGGAATCGCCTCCTCAAAACACATACACCACACATTTTTAACTACTGAAGCCATATCATTGCAGAAAAATATAAGGTGGACTGGAAGAGCCCACTGTGCCGGCAGAGAGGCTGTGGATTTGATATTTACCCCCATACAGCATATGCCATTGTGAGATCCTCTACACACAGGGTCTGGAGCAAGAAGATCATAGGATGACAGAATGGTTTGGATTGGAAGGGACCTTGAAGTCCATCTATTTCCAACCCCAATGCCACGGGCAGAGACACCTTCCACTAGGTCAGGTTGCTCAAGATGTCCGTGCGCAGAGCCATAGGCTTGTGAAAACAATACTGCTCTACTTTCACCTGCACCTCGTGAAGAAATGACGTTTTTGAAAGCAAGAGAGTGTGTGCCGTTGCTTACTATTGCTTGTCCCAAGGAGTCAGTGGGAGAACTTGCCAAATGTCTAACGGGAGCCAGCTATGGATCCCAGCTTCTTCCCTTACATCCTACGTCCCCAAAATCACAGGTATCAATGCTGCCTTGCAAGAGACAGGGGCCAAGGAAACAGCTTGGGGCTGTTTCTTTGCTGGCTGTCGAGTGCTCCAGCTCCTTCCCTATTTACAGGTCAAGTTCTGTTCTGTATCACAGCCGTACATATGCCCCTAAGGATTGTCCTGTGGTGTAGGCAGAGCAAGCTTGCCTAGGCTTATTAGGCTAGCATGCAAAGAGTATTCCTCTGTTCCAAAACCACAGAGATTTGTAAGAGCTTGGTGCATTTACAAGTGGAAGATGACAGCAACAGAGCAAGAGGTGCAAACCTCAAAAGAAAAAGTTAAAGAGGAGCTGTTACTTCTTAGACAGTTACTAAAATGCATAGTGAAATACAGAAAAAGAAACCGTTCCTCTGTTGATGTGGATTTTGCCATTGAAACTACATGAGATCCAAAGGCAACTGTAAGGAGTTTTTTTTTCAGAAGATTATTGCTCACGTTGCCAGCACAACAGCTAATTTCACAAAACTCAAGGTGAGCCACTGAGCATGTGCAAACCACTGGGGATATTAGTGGTAGTTGTTTTGGGTTTTCTTTTTAAAATGAGAAGTTTTCCTTCACAACATGATTATCTCCTCTGTGTATGGGCCCACTGTGAAAGTGTGATATCAAAAAATTAAAGAGGGTACTACTGGACTCCCAACAGGGTGATGGATAGCATATCCCTGTACTTGCAGAAACATGTGGCTGCAGACCAGTACTAAATTTCTGATTTTCTCAGGGTCCACCAGACATTGCTTCTTATGAACTCTCTATGTAAAAATGTGGTAACAGGGATGTGGTCATGCATGGTCTCATAAACAGACATAGTCTGTCTAGCTCGGTTTGGGGAACCATGGACTTGTATCAAAGCTGCTGGTATCTGAGACAAATTCTCCTGATGTAAGTCTAACATCTCTTAAGTGAGAATTCAGCTTCCTTCCTGCATATGTAACTTCTCTGGCTTTGCTTTCCTCCTTCCCCAGCTTCTTCATCTGCCGTAGGAAGTAGCAGTATCAGAGATGTCATATGAGGCTTTTGAAACGCATGAGTGTTTTTAAATGCATCGGGCTGGTGGAGGTGGGAGACTTGGTCATAGTGCAGGTAATGATATGCAGGCAGCTCCTGAAGAACAGTATTCCCAAAGGCCTGATGGGCTGCAGCACCTCCACGGTAGCTGCACAAGGCACTGGACAGGACAGGGAACGCTTTGTCTTAGGCTCTATCTGCAATATACAGCACCCAACAGTGAGCCAGACCCAGGCTGTCAGAGCCTGGCTTGGAACCACTGCCAAAAGACAGTGAGCCATGCTGTTCTCCTAGATCAGCCTACAAACTGAAAAAAACCCAAAGATTTGATCTGAAGATTGTCTGCTCAGACAGGCAAGCAATTGGCATGGAGAGAACAACACTGGGCAACCATTCCCAACCTGCTGGGAACAAGAAAGAATTAATTTTCCAAATCCTTTTCAGAAGGAGGTAGACCTGGTGTCTGCTTTTTGCTCTTATTTATCAGGTATCCACATGACTTGGTCTTCTACCCCAGCATGGGACTTTGGAGGTTGTTGAGAGCACGTCTCCGAACACTTTTTTCCAGCACCCATCCGTGTGCAACTACCCTCCTCTGAATTCTTTTTGACAGGCGTTCAGATCAAGGCAGTCAGTCTCTGGTCTGGGAGTGAGTCAGCTCCGTGGTTTTCTTCTTTTGAGGTGCACTGCTTCTGAGCTCAGGGACAGGGGGGATGCCTGCAGACGCCACGCCTAAGATGAAATGAGCAGCCTCTGAGCAAACCCACAGAACTTCCTCAGACCCAAGTGGGTACTCAGACACAAGAGCCAGCCAGAACCTACCTCCTTATAGAACCTATTCCTTATAAATAAGAGCAATGGGGATATTTTTTTTCCCCCCAGTATATATGGTTAGGATAAAATCAGAGCTCTTCCACAGCAACGCTATGGAATTTCTTATCATGGTAACTTACGTGGTGAATCTGTGCATGCCAAAGTTAGAATATGCACATATAAGGTTTTGAATTCAGCTTACCTCAGGCAGAAGGGACTGTGTTTTACAGTGGAACTCAGGGTGAGTTTTGTCTATCACCTGTGACACACAACTCAAAATTGTGATAAATAAATGACTGGTGAAGAGTCAAAATATAAAGTGTTTTTCTCAACGAAGATGTATCATGTCTTTTCTTTTTCTGCCTATATATATTACCTGCTCTACAAACAACTCAGAGTCTTGATTATATCTATTCAGATCATTTCCTTCCTCGCACCAAAGGCACTTGTTCAGAGAGACACATCTCTCCTCATCTTCCTTTTGACTTGTCTCAACGGACTTTTCTGCTAATGCTGTAATGCTTCTGGGGCTGTCCAACAGCAGAGCAGACAGATGGGGTAAGTGGGACTCGTGCTCAGCAATCCCTGTCTAGAACATAATACTCAGCTACCTGCTAAGTGACTGCCTACAAGTTTATGTGAAGAACTGTCCACGTTCTACAATCCGCTCAGGCGAAGGCATAAAACAACCTGCAAATGGGCTGCTGGGGGTGGAAAAGCTGAAGCAAACAGACCTTGGTGTGCAGAGGTGAGCTATTCTGTCTGTATCCTGCTAGCCTCTGACACCACTTTACTGATGAGGAGTCCTTTTTCAGTACATTTGATCAATGTTAAAAGTCTCTGGATGCAAATACAGCAGATTTTCATAATAAAAGCACATTTATTACCTTCCATTCTTGTCTTAAACACCCAGAGCAGATGCAGAAGATTGTTGATTCATACTACCCACTTAAGCAATAAGAACTGAGTCACAGGGTATTTCCTAGGGATTAGTGAGTAGCTGGGAGAGTTGATGGCCCAAAGCAAACTGGAGGGCCATTAACCCCAGCCAGCCATTAATTCCCTGGGAAATGCCCTATGCCTCAACTGTTATTTGCTGCTATGACCTCCATCTCCTTCTTTATACTGTTATACAGAGGAAAAACAGATGTTGAGCAGGAACAATGCTAGGTGCTGCTCCTGCTGGAGATGGATATTTCTCAGCCCGGGAAACTCCTGGCCAGGCCAGGGGATACCAGCAGCACGTTGTGCTCAGTTGTGTTCACGTGCTGCATGTGCTGTCAATCAAGAAATATTTCTCTAAATCTTTGCTGAAAAAGTGCTTGTGTTTCCAAAATATACAGATAGCAAAGGAGTAAATTCTTCTATTTTGAAACATAAGCTTACGAGCTACAAGTAGTGCAATGGTCAGTGCTCTAAGCGCTGGGCAAGGACCATAGAGCCCACCTCATCAGAAGTGGAACAACAAGCTTTCCAGGAGAGAGACCATAGAATTACTTCTCCTTTTTGGAGGTGCTGTGTATGTATTCCACATGTGGAGTCTCAGAAAGAGCAAGGAGATGGGGACACCTTCCCGCTCCAAAGCCAAATGCAGTAGCAATGGTAGTAGAAGAGATGCACAGCACCCTCCCTTCTGCACAATGCTGAACACGTGCCATGCTCCGTAATACTAGCTGGGAGACAACTGCTCCTGCGGGGCATGTAATGCCATGGATCACATGGCAGTAGTGTTCATTCAGAGCAGAGTGGTTTCTGCCCTCCCCTTTAAGCTCCATCCTCCTCCTGGGACACCACACTGGAACAGCAAAATCCTTCAGTGGAAAATCTCTCAGAGCAGCTGTGGCCAGTTCCCTTCCCCTGTAGGTGCTGGAGCACAGAATAACCTCCTCGTTCTGGACAGTGAGGTTTCCAGGTCATTTTAATGCAGTTTGCTATTTTTCACAGCACAAACTTTGTGCTGATTCACCACCTCTACAATTTCAGTTAAATTAGTGGGGCTATCTGGAACACAAGCCACTGCCTTTTCTACCCTGACAGCGGAGAAAAAATTCCAGTCACTTAGAAACTAAGTAATATTACATAAACCAAACACTTAAAAAAATAAACTTATTTAAATGAAATGCAAAATTAAAACAATTCACATCAAGGCCTAAAATTATATAATTTATTAAAATAACATTCAGCAACATATTGTTACTGCTGAAGTTGTAGTCAGGTGAACTAGGTGGGTTCCCTGGGACAAGAATTTGCTGAAGATCAGAATTGGAAGCGATAGCTTCTCTGCAGGTACAGAGTATTTAATCACTTCATTTATTCACTTAGTTCCATTCAACAAGTTCATTTCAAGTTAAGAAACCATAGAGAAGTTAAAAAAAAAATGAGAGGACTTGCTTTTCCTTCTCCAATCTATGAATAAACATAGATGCAATGAGTTCTGCTATTTCTTGGCTACCACTTACTTCAGAGACTGATAACTTAATTATTAATAGTAACAAACCAGTCAGTTACTTCTAAAGTTGGAAAAGCATGTCTGGTTTCTTATCTTCTTATGAGATATCACTTAAGGTAGTTTATTTAAGTAACAAAGAGAATATTAGACTATTTTGGGAAATTATGATTGATTCTAGTTTTCATTCAAACATAGATTCATAAAAGCAAGAAAAAAACCCTGTAAATGGAAAAAACATCCTTCATTTCCAATTAAAAATATGACAAAATTAAGAATCTGATAAAGTGATTCCTAATGTATCATAATAAATGTGCACATCAGGTTTTGGTTAACAAGAAGAAAGATCTCACTGAGTACTATCTCGTTATAAATCATAGGATCACAGAATGGTTTGGGTTGGAAGGGACCTTAAAGATCATCTAGTTTCAACCCACCTGCCTTGGGCATGGACACCTTCTACTAGAAATTAAGGTGTTCTAATGGTTATCAACACATGAAAGCTAACTTTTCTTTCAGAAAAATAACTAGCATAATTTTCAACTGCAAAAAGAGAGAAAGTCTATTATTTAAACCAAGATTTCCTGCTTGGTGATTTAAGTCCTGATTTAAATAATTTCACTGTGGGTGTTGGAGTTAGCTTAGAGCCTTCAAATAATTGTAGGGAAGAAAGGAAACTCTGCTGATACACGTTAGAAATGTAACATTTGCCAGTGTCTGAGACTGCACTAGTGTCATTGCACCCAGAACCTCTGGGTTATTGACATTAGAAGTCTGGGAAATGCCTCTGGATTGCACTAAAATAAGTGACCGAAACTAAGGAAAGCCACAGGATTTGGTACTTGACAATTTTAACATGGACTTAAAATGGTGTGTATAGCTTTTGAATACTGTTTAACAAACAATCTGTTGGCTAGTTGCCTTCCAAATTCATCTTTCAGTATAGGACATATCCTGTGGTCCCCAAGTTTCACGGGAAGCAGATGTAACCTCCAAATCATGGGATCAGCACACATTAGAATTGCTGCAGGACAGCAAGAGCAAAAGAACAGAAGCAGAACCATACATGATGAAAGTATGGTAACAGGAGGCACAGACAGCTAAAGAAACCTGCAAAGTGACAGTTCATAAAGCTTATATGTAAAGACTGAAGACTGGCACTGGTGGTGTAATCTGTGTCTTCCCATTTTCTTTGATTCCTGGTGAGCTGACTCCAGAAGTATTTTCCCCTCTTGGTTATGTCAGTCGTCTCCGAATCCATACAGCCAGCCACACTCCTACAGCTGGTGTATGTGGTCCGAAGTAGCTTCCCCTTTTATCCAGTTGCTTGAGTGCTTAGCCTGAGTGCTTTGGATGCTTGGTGTTACATCCTACATCTCTATTTGTCTGGTTTTTAAAAGCTTCATATCTTACTGTTGTTCCCAAACAAATCTTCGTCAACGGTCTAAAAAAGCCAAATGTTGGCTTTCCTATCCAGGACAGGCACTTTCAAATCCAATTCAAGAATGGCTGGTATCCATTTAACTTCAGCAATCGCTTAGAGTAAAAAATGTATCACCATGAATTGTTCTAAAGCCAGTTTAAGGGTTTCAAGTGGTGTGAGACCAGCTGTGATTTAACAGTTGCATGGGTTTAAAAGGGATACAACATCAATACTACCCGGTGCAGTGTTTAATCTCAGTCTTGTGGTGGTGAAAAGCTTCACCACTGCACAACACTTCCCCATGCTTCCCAGTTTCCCCCAGTTCATAGAAGGGACTTGCAAAGTGGTATGTTCTCCTTACTGGTGATATGGTTGTATTGGTTGTTGATGTGGTTTGTTCTGGTAGAGATGTTCCCTTAGGGGATGAGGACAACTATGCCACATGTTATTTACATATAACTACAATGGTATTTTTTACAAATGTGACAACACTGGTGAAAAGTCACCCTCACAACTGACCTGGTTAACTTGTGTGCAACTTTTCAGCTCTGACAAGGACAATGACCACATCTAGTCAAATACAAATTTAAATAAAAAAGTTAAATCTAGCAAAGTCCTTCCAACGAAGCAACCCTTGCCTCTGCCAATAGTCTCCTGATCACTTATTAAAAACCCTAGCTGTGCATGATGCTCGGAGTGCAGTTTGCGAGCAAACAGTCAGTAACAGCGAGGGAATATGGTCTTTGCCAGAGAGCACTCCTTCTCACAAAACTAAATCTGCTTTTCTCAAAATGAGATGGCAATCTGACTGTGGCTAGACCGACTGCCAGGTATATAGTGACGTTTGTATTACTCCATTCACCATGGAAGGAGAGATAAACCCTTTCAGCCTTGCCTTTATATTGAAGCTTTGACAACTGAGGTACAGAAGTGATAGCTTTTTTGTGTAAAGAACTGGAATAATTGTTGATACACAGCTTAATCAAGAAAAAAGCAATCTTTCTTTTTAAAGATTCTGCACTGCTTGCAGACATTTTATCAGACCCACAAAACCAGCCTCTGATGTTACTAAATACTATCAGTTTTACAAACGGGCATGCTGAGATATGGGAAGTGACTCAGTCTCACAGTCGCTGGTGATAGATGACCTATAAAACACTTCAGTTTCCATACACGGGTATTATTATAACCATTAGACAAGGCTGCTGTCTTAGGAATGCAGAGGTACATTCGCAAAGGGTTTTAAAAATACAGCACTCACTTGACAGCACAGCCTAAGTCAACAGGATTTCTTTAAGGCCAATAAACCCCAGAGCCTCTCATAGGCTGCAGTCCATATTCATTGCTCCAGCGCTCCTCAGAAAGGCAGATGGACTGTGCATGAGAAACGGATCCTCTCACTTTTCAGGTTTGCAACAGGACTCAGCGGAATGGCCAAACACGTTACTGTTTGATGGGATCCATTTGGGTGGAAAAGACTTCCTTTTCCCAAAGGCTTCTCTGTATAGCAGTCGGTCTTGGCTGTGAAGGTCTGGAGGAGGCTCCCAATGGAGCTGATCTATGCTGCTTCTTAACTGCTGCATAGGCTTTCCAAGCCTCAGAGAAACACGCTGGGCAAAAGTCCTTTGCCAGGCACTCAAAGCCCAGGTGACAGTGCCAACCCTCTGGGTCAGCTCTATAGCTTATCCATTATTAAATTTCAATCCATCATCGTTTGTGACAAAACAGAAGCCAGAGGGTGGATACACAATGAGGATTTTCAAGAGCCCTACTTGTGTGATAGTTTACTCTGTGATGGCTTAAATTCAGACCAGAATGAATGCTTAAATCAAAGCACAAAATTCTCTGGCCTCAGGATATGAAAAGCATTTTAAACACTTCTGGACTCAAGGTACAAACCCAAATATTTGCTAAACTTCCAGACTTCAAAGAGTTGGCTTTTCTAAGGCAGTTCCTTATTGGTTCTTCTCCAAGAGGCTTTTCCCTTTCTCTGCTTCCCACCCTTCAGGGAGAACATAGACAAGGACTAGGAGCACAGACTCAATCTCCAGTTCCCTCTGCTCCTGTGAGATGATCATCTCAGCTCCACAGGTGTCAGCCAACACTGAGAAGCAAAAGGAAAGCAAGAGGAGAGAAATACTGTCCAAGATCATAGAATCATAGACTCACAGAATGGTTTTGGTTGGAAGGGACCTTGAAAACCATCTAGTTCCAACCCCCCTGCCATGGGCAGGGACACCTTCCACTAGACCAGGTTGCTCAAAGCCACATCCAGCCTGGCCTTGAAGACATCCAGGGATGGGGCATCCACAGCTTCTCTGGGCAACCTGCTCCAGTGCCTCACCACCCACTCTGGGAAGAGTCTTTTCCTAGGTCCAATCTAAATCTACCTGCTTTCAATTTAAACCCATTAACCCTGTCCTCTGATGAGGTATGAGAGGTAGCTTGCATTGTTCTCTTGCACTCAGGTCACTACACAGACCCCAAGGAAACACTGACCTCATCACATCTATCACAGGATCAGGAAGCTTGCTGATAATATACGTACACTTTTCTGTGCCTGGCACAGCATCCCCTCTTACTTGGTGAGAGGGACTGTGTCTTGCAAGGTGTCAAGAATGTAAAAATATGATTAAACAGGCCACCACTACCCCTATTAGCTCCTAGGTCCACTGAAGGCCTGGGATGGGATTAGGCATTAGGCATGGCACAGCAGTTGTCTTTTTTTTTTTTTTTGGTCATCTTTTAGAACTTACTGTAGCCTTTGTTCATGTTCAAGTTAACCTCCCTCCATCCCCCCACATAGTATACAAACAACCTCTGGGAACTTACCCTGCCATGCAGTGTCAGGTCTTTTTGTTGCCACCTGGGCAGGTATTTAGGCATAAGCTTAGTAGCAGACTGCACATTAACTCACCACTCGATCCCGTTCCCTCACAGCTGGCATTAAAGTCAGGGAGAAAAGGAAACCCTTGCCACAGTTTGGTGACCACGTCCTTCAGCCTCAGTGCCAACACAGGCGTCCTTCACACCTCGCTGCTTGCTCCTACACCATACTATGTCTTGACAGTGCTCGGACAGCTGCTCATGGAGCTGTTCTGTGAACCAGACCGAAGAGCTGATATGAGTTAAAAATAATCAATGCAACAAAAAAAAAATCAGTAATTTTAAACCTAGAATGGTTCCCTGACCTGGCTGGGCGACCACACATCAACCTGTTAGAGGTTGGCTGGGCTACACCTTCCACATGGTAATGTGAGACATGAGGTTGATTTTGCACTGCATCAGAGAGTGAGGCACTGCAGGGAGGTACGGATGGTCCCGCCAAGAGCCAAGCAGCTAACAGAGAATTTGAGCATCTGATACACGTCCCTTGGGGCACCACAGTGTCCTAGGCAGAGTGAGGTCATTGTCACAGTAAACTAAGTGGTAATGGGTCCTCTTCCTTCACCAAATGCAAAACAAGCATTTCAGACCAGGAATACCCAAACTTATTGAAATTTAACACTTTGAAATGAAATGGTTTAGGACATCCTCTCCCACTAAGAAATTAATTTCAGTTCAGTTTTCATCCTGAGTCCAAGTGAAAACAGTTTTTAAACATCTGAACAAAACTGAGAAAAAAATTCTTATTTTCAGTGAAGTAAGGATTACATTTATACCAAGTATAAATGACAACAGGGACAAGTAGGGTTAGCACAATATATGCTGCACAAAGGGGATGAAAAGCCAAGGATCAAATAGACATTACCATCTTTACACAAATGGTCTGTAAGTGTAATAAAATAACATAGCAAAATATAATACATTTAACAATCGCTATATAATGTAACTCATCGTCATACCACATTGTCATACAATAATGTCATACAATGTACACATAACAACTTAAGAATTGTACATATGCACATGAAATATTCACTACTTAACTCCTTTGATACTTCAGTCAGTATAATTCTAGCATTATTTTAATTATAAACACTCTGCAGTAGCTATAGGGGAAGACTCCAGAATGTGAGAAACATTGAAGCAATAAGTTAATTTCAACAAAAGTGTAGGTAAAAGGATTGGTTCTACCAGTGGAAAGTAAAAAAGAGTTTTGTTAATTTGGTCTTTTAAAAATGCTTTTTTAACAGACAAGTAGATTAGAGCTTTATTGCCAGTGTCTCAAATATTTTATAAACCCCAGAAATAACTCCACCAAAAGAAAGACTTCTTTCTGTAACATATCTTGACATTGTCTTAATCAATCAAAGATATACCACTCACAGATAAAAATGCTTTGTATCGCAAGTATTGCTGCTATCAAGGAGTTCTAATCATAAATCCGTATGACTATATAGATAGCCACTATGCCACAAACACACACTGAACAGTCCACAAGGTGTTAGGGAAAAGCTAGAAAAAAAGAAGTTACAGCAGGTGAGAAGAAGCTGAGAAGAATTTCTGGCTGAATTATGTATTCACAGAGTGCTGAGGAAAAGGGCTGAGGAAAAGACCGCGTGAGATACTTGTTCCAGGAGGCGAAATTACAAACATCTCTGACACGTTTGTTTACTCTTGCTTTAAGACCTGCCTCCCTGAGTAATCCACTGTAATGCTTGCCGTTCTGACCTCTTCCCATGAGGCTGGGAAGAAGTCTGCTGCTACAATTTAAAACCCTTAAATCCTGCTCACCCCAGCCCAGATTTGGTGAGCAAACTATTCCTTTTCCTTTTTGCAACAGACTTTTCCAGAGGATTCAGGGAGCGATTTAAAGCTGAAAAAGAAGGAAGTTATCGTGGAGAGAAAAAATGTTAAATGGGACATCATAGCTTTGGGGACGGAATAGCTGATTGCTATTTATCCAAAATAAACAAACTGACCTTGGAGGAAAAGCACTGTGAGTTACTGAAGGAATGAGTGGGGGAAATAGCAAAGAATCAGAAAGAAATAAGATCCAAGGTTTCATGAAACAACTTAAAAATGGATTATGTGAGGGCAGGTGAAGCAAGTACTTCCTGAGCACACACAGAGACGCGATGACACGCTGCAGCCTTTGCTGGAAGTCAGCTGTCCTGGGTAACATTAAAGATTTTTCTTCTCTTTGGTGTGCCTAGAATAAAAAGACCTGGGATCCAAGACCTTGGATCCATGCACAGCATCTGCTTCCACCCCTTGTGCTCAGATGCAAAGGGAAAGTAAACATTAACGAAACGATGCAAACAAGAGGCAAACATTTACCTTAAAAAACCTCTGTCTGCAGGCCTGAGTTTGGAAATCACTGCACTTAGATCTGTGGGAATGACTCATTTTTACGGTAACTATTCAGCGATGTTCACTGGACAGTTTCTTACCTAAAACATACGTGCCCAGAAAAATGCTTTTTAATCAAAAAACCTGCTTTAGCGGAGCCTGCAACAGGTAGGACTGCAATAAATTAAGTTAATGGTATACACTCCCAGTAATAAATACTGGCTTGTGAACAAGATGCCACACATCTTATCTCTCAAGCTCTCTGAATCATGGAGTTCTCTGTACAGTTCTGGGAACTCCTGGAAACGGATCCTTGACCAGGAAGCACAATGTGAGGAACCCACAGGGTCCAGCTTTTTCACTCGGTGTCTTTTGCACTGGGAGGATAATCCTTGCTAACTCCGAAGCTCAGAGCCTATGATCAATGGCTTGCCACTGTTATTGTCACCTTTTTGTGATCTGCTCTGGAAAAAAAAATGGTTCCTGCAGCACAGCTCCGGTGGTGCCCAAGCTCACCTATACGCAGGGCCGTGGAGTCAGATGCAAAGACCGAACCCTGTCCAGGGCTCAGGACTGCTGTTCTGAGTTGTCTGTTCTCCCCACAGCAGTGGTTAATTCTCATAGAAGCTACATAAACTGAACTTGAGAAAACTACACCTCCACATTTCCCTGGATTTCCTCCTCTCTTCCTCCCTCTGGGTGTCACAGAAGGCTTAAAGTAGCTTGTGACTTGCGGCACTTTCCCTGTAGTACCTACTGAAGATATTTGAAAGGGGTAGGGAGGGAGGGAGGTTAAGATCTGCGGTAGTATTTATAAGCCTAGAAAAATAATTTTAATGGTGCTAACCTAGCTCAGGACCAGCCGCCTCTTGGACCCAGAGGTCAGAGTTTTCGTTCCACAGCGTCTCCTGATTTCACCGTTTCAGAAATGTGCATGGTGTTAAGAAATTTGGAAGCTGTGTCTCCTTTCGTCTCAAGGGATTTGGCTTTGTTCACCATTCTGGCAGTCCTCTGTGTCCCTCAAAGAAAAAAGCCCTCTCATTCCCGCCACTATTTTTAGTGTGTGTTTTTGAAGGAAGCGCTCTGTCTACGTTGAACAGATCCCTGAAGACAATCTCCAGTGCAGACACATAGTAAGACACGTAAATGAATGTAATGCTCAGAACGTTGCGCCTCTGCTTCTTAGGCCGATTCTGCAAACCTACCGCAATCTGCGATTCACCAAAGTTTACCTGGTCCTTAGACACAGAACTCTAATTCCCCTCTTTCCTGCGTCAACCCACTGAAACACCAATTCTTAAGGGACAGAATATTGTCCGGTTGCTGATGTAAAAGGCTCCTGGTATGAAAAAAGCACAGCTTTTCCTCTATTGCCCTGCGGAGGGAAGCAGACTTTGCACAGCAAGGTGATGTATTATTATAACCAGTGAAATCCACAAAATTCCTTCATGAGATTGAAATAAATTCTGTTTCATTTGTAACTGTGTTTGCTATTTTTGTTAAACTGCCCCCTCTCAGGTCCTATCCCAAGAAGAAATCCTGTCAAGAAGGATTATTTTTGGCCAATTCTCCTTCAAAGAATCACAATCAATAATCTGTCTTATAGAAGGCAACCTTCGGGAACACAGTAAAGGATGTTAATGGTAGTTCCTATGGACATCTCACTTTCTCTAAAGGCAACACATGAAATATTAAAAACTAAGTAGCATTTAAACGAGTCACTCACAATGAAGTCTGTCTCAAAGCACACAGAGTAATCAAAACCAGAGCAACACAAGGGACCCTGGGTTTATAAAAATAATCTTTCCTCCTATATCATCAATTTCATAAAAGGCCTTCAAAATCCACAAGAGTAAAACTGGTTCTCACTTAGAGAGCAAAAAAAAAAAAAAAAAGGTGTGTGAGCATGTCAGGCTTTTTAAAGGAAGTAATGCAGCAAATTGTAGCCTTGTGTAATTCCATTTAAGTAAGCCAAGTTAAATACATATGGCCTACAAGGTTATGGGGTGGGAATTTGGTAGGCTCCAGAAATTCAGAAACATTATAATCTCCTTACTATCACCTTAAGTGGGATATCACTCCATATTTTTTCAGCACTAAGTGGCTTATCAATACAGACTCTCAAAGAACAGCTTCAGATTTTGTTACATACTCCGAAAACCTTCACTTGAAACAATGCACGTACTTTGTCTGTCAGCACCATTACTATATATACAAATACATATATATGGTTTTGTCAAGAAAGCATATACTGAAACATCCTGTAATACATTTTCTGCCAATAACTACCTAGGAAATTATTATGAACCTTGCAGAAATTCGGGTAGGTCTGTGATCTGACAAGCATTAGAAGTAATAGTTGGGGTTGTTTGCCTCTGCAGCTGCAAGCAGATACAGGAAGAGGTGCTGGCGATGCTGGTTCTCAATAGTAAGGCCATATATAAGACATGCTGAAGTAAACTGACTTTTGCTCTCTTCAGTCCCCCCCATCACCCCAGAGAGAAAATACTGAGCTTCACTGAATCAGGAGAAGGCCTGCCTCTTCATCGCAGGAGTGAAGGCAAGATCTTTCCCGTCACAGTTGGCGCAGCATTGGCAGTCACACAACGAAGATCAACCAGAGCCAAATCCTGTTTCTCACTAGACAGTGAAGTATCACGGATCCTCCTCTCTTTTACGTCAAATCGATGGTGACAACTTTTCCTTCTCCCTCGTTCCTCTTTGCTCCTGGCTGCCTGGCGTGGTTTTCTCTGTGTACAACCTCTGTATTGTCTGTGCTGTGTTGAGCTCACTAAAACTGCAGGCAGAAAAGCGAAGAATTGCTCAAACAAGAAAAAGGGCTGGCAGCCTCCAGCAAGAGTCTCTCCAGTGCAGCGCATCAAGTACTGGAGAGGCAGCATTGCACTGCCTTCATCAGCCAGTCCAGACAGTTTAACCGAGACTACTGCTAGCTACAGTTTCACTATAATGAGTGTTTTATATATGTATGTGTATTCCACAGTCCCATACTTGTGGAAATCGTTCCTACGAAACCATGCTCTGGCACCTCCGTTTAGCTTTTAATTGTACTTCTAGCCTTTTCATTGCAAGGACAACCTTAAACCTGTAAGCTGCATGCAAATTGAGACAGCATCCCTGCCAGAACCTGCAGGAAACCACCAGCCTGCAAGGCCTGACCGGTGCGGCTCCCCTCCCCGGGGACTGTAGGACTGTCGCTGTTGGTGGCTGCCCTCAAGCCACAAGCATGGCGAGCTCTCCCAGCCTCCAGCTCTCCCCGCGCATGGCTGCTTCGCAGGCAAATCGCAGAAGACGTGCAGAGCGCTGTGAGCAGCCCAAAGGCAGCCTCTTGGCTGTGTCCACAGGGTAACACCGGCCTCCAACACCTGGAGGTACAGTGCTGCAGGGCACCCTCCCACCCCTCTCGAGCTTCCAGCTTCACCCTCAGCACTAGCTGGTAAATCTGACCCCGTGAGCCACACAGGGTCCTGTTCAAGAGGCAGCAAAGACATACTGCGAGAGGCCGGAGCTCACTGCTGGGGCTGGCTGTTGCCCTGCTCTCTTTGCAGGCAAGAACTGGGCTGCAGCATGTGCACTGCAAGGCTGTGTGGCCTCAAGCAGGTGGGAATAAAGGAGTCAGAGCTGGAGCTCGCTTTGCTGCAAGGAAGAGCAGCCAAGAGCATGGGATGGCAAACTTGCCCGCTTTGAGGTTAGTGCAGCAGCTCTCTGCCGCCTGCAGAGCAGGGGAGATGATTTCCTAAAGCTGGCTGTGAGCTTTCCGTCTTCCCAGAGTATGTGAGGAATACGTGGAGAACATGGATGAACCCAAACCTGAAAGTCAGGGAGATGCATTCCTGACAGCAGGTATGCATTCTCCCTTTTCAAGGCACGGGCTCTTCAGATGGGCACAGAGAAGGAGCCCTCATCCTCTCTGCTGTTCCCAAAGAAGGGAAAGGAAAGCTTCCCCCTACTCCAGAGAACAAATTAATTTACTGGACTCCTATGTCACCTGTTGGAATTAGGAAAGAATTATTTGCCCAGGACACTTGACTGCAGAACTTATGTCCTTTCTGAGACTAAGCATGAAAATGTTGTGTTAATGTTCAAAGCAAAACTAACCACTAGCAAATTCTTCGGCGTCAGCTGCTCCCTGACAAACTGTGGACCAAGAATTATTCATGGGAATCCTTCTATCAGGATATTTTCAATAGAAACACTTCGTATTTGACTATTTGACTTGAATGGAAGCAGACCTCATCCTTTCTGTCCAACCAATTAAACAATCCAAGAACATATCAACCATATCAAAAGCATGGGTACAAGTAACCTGGTCTAGTGGAGGGTGTCCCTGCCCATGGCAGGGGGGTTGGAACTAGATGGTCTTTAAGGTCCCTTCCAACTTGAACCAGTCCATGTTTCTATGTTTCCTTTTTTTTTTTTTTAAATTATCTTAAATAAACTCATCATTAGTAAGGATATGGAAACGAAATGTTCTGTTATCACAAACATCAGAACATCAGAAGGAAATACAAAATTAAGATACAGCAAATGTTCTAGTATAGCTTTCCCAGTCCAGTTTGCATGACGTTGAGACGATACCAAATGGGCTGTGTCCCCCAAGTTTTTGTGCGTATATTCAAACGGTAAAGAAAGTAAGCAACCTGACTATATATTTGTTACTAATACTAGACAAATTGATCAATCATGGTGAAAACTCATCCATAATCAGACATTTCAGTTGTCCTCAAGCCACTGCATGCTGCAGAGATGTGCATGGCTCTTAAAGCATGTGTTGTCCTTAACGCCTACCTAACATTACGCACAACCTTAACTTTAAGCATAGGAATAATTCCTTTAATTTGAAGTAATTCTGTGGGTATTTGAAAGACCGGATCCTAACTCTGAGCTGGTCTTCACAAAGATATTCAGGAAAATTAATCCAAATTAACTAAAGGCTTAATTTAAAGCAGATTAGTTAAAGTGCATTTAACCCTGTAAAGACTTTTCAAAATTAAAGTAGCCTTAATTCAGCTTTGTATAAAGCTTAATCCCTTTTCAATTTATACTTTAAGTGAATTTGGACTAATTAAGTTGAATGTCCTATGTAAATGAGCCTGAGGCTCTAATACAGAACTGTGTCCAAGCACAGGTATAAATCTGTTCCTATTCAGAAAAGCATATTCTTGAAATCAGCAGTTTTCAAGATGCATCCAGGTACTTAAATATTTTCCCAAATCACATTCTTAACTATTTTATATTCTTAAACCATCTGAGAATTACAGTTTGATGGTAAGGAAAAATCATAGCCCAAAGGGCTGAAAGGTAGACAAATGTATTTAATTTACTGTCCTCCAGATGACACCAGTATCTCCAGTGTGTGTACAAGAAAACTTCAACCATTGTTTTCTCTAGGAAATCTCTGATTGACACAGAATTAAAAGCTGGTTCTTCAGGATTGAATTATTTCTCCCTCAGAAAGGGATAAGAAGATTAACCCTTCATTTTCTAGGAAGACTTCATCATGGGGTGTTGTTTTCTCAACCCAAGCTGGTAAAGCACCCTATCTCCACTCCAAATGGAAAAGATAAATTTCAGCAGTTGTATTTATCTAGGATTTACATCTCAGATTTTGCAACTCTTCTTTCAAAGCTCCCTTCCATGGAAGTGTACTCAAAGGGTTTGAATCGAGATTATTATCTTGCTAGTTATGCAGCAAGAAACTGAGAAAAAACCCAAGCTTCATTACAAGGTCTGGATAGGTACCTTAATTCACATGTAGGTTTAAATATTCAATGTTAGTTACATACGTGCTTAACTACTTCACTGAAGAGAGGTAAAACTGTACAGTTGCATTATTGCTAGCAATGTAGCATCAAAGGCATATTAAGTAACAGGTTGTCTGCTCGCTACCTAAACTCAACTAAGAAAAAACCACTACCTTCCAAATAGAATTTGCCAGCTACGTTAGGCATGGAGCCAGAAAGGCTATTTAGAGAGTCATGGAGCCTAGGCATGCTTCCCACGTCTGCTTACTCAGAGTGGGTTGGAGAAGTCAGCTCACACGTGATACAGCTCAGCTCCTGATCCAACCAATTTACTGCCCAAATACAAATTCCTGCAGCTCCCCCTGCTACTCAAAAAGTCATACTTACACAGCGCAACAGTGCACAGGACAGCAAAATCCAAGATACTAAAGGTGTGAGATATTTTGATGTATTCATGGTGTGCTGTATCCCAACACAGAGAACTAGTTCAATTGTATTTTCACGGCACTGAGCCCAAGCAAATACTCTTCATCTCTCAGCAACTGGACACAAGCTGGCACAGATAGAGCTGACTCATGCATCTTCAACTGATCTTCCACTACTAGCATGGGTAGGGGTGGCAGTAGGTTGAGTATATGTGCAGCACCACATACCCACAGTCCACCCAATGCAATGATGCAGTTATGAGTGATGCCCACCTGATGGCCAGCTTTCTACATCAAATTCACCAAGTGTCTGTATTTTGGTTAGCCTTCCCCAGGGAGTCCAAAGAGATAACTTCTTCATCTTTTTCTAACGCATGCAGTGAAAGAATTTTATCCTATGTAGGCTCTTCAAATGTGCTTATGAATATGTTTGATGAGTATTGTCCAGAAGGAGGAAAGGGATGTACTGCAAAGCAATCCAAGGGCAATTACTACCATCCTGCTCAATTCCTTCTGCCAGGACTAGCAACTTGTTTGGACCTCCATTTTTTTATTGCCTTTCCTTACATTATTTTTCTACTGTATGGTGAAGTTACTACTACCACTACGATTAAAAAGGTGAAAAGATATTCACAAAAATATGGACATGGTTGCCTTCAATAGTGCTTTGCGGAACGGTTGTGTTGTGAAGATGGCAGTCAGAAGCAAAATGTGGAGGGGGCACTGCTTGTAAATGGGGCTTCTTTTTATTTTCACTATCATCATTTCCAGCATTTCCATGTCTCACTTTTAGTTGAAGCAATGTTTCTACCACACTGAGCTAAAAGAGCTTTTTAGATGTGTTTGAAGGCTGTTAGCCACCATCATATGCCAGCCATTCTCTCCTTGTGTTCTGTAGCTGCTTCACATCAAGCACCCGGTGGGCTCTGCACTTGCTGCTATCTCCTCTTGAACCGAAAGCTTTTACTATTCTTCAGTTTGGGGACATGAGGACTGAGGACCAGTGCCCAGCTGAGGTGTGAACAGTAACATAATCACTCCAGACACAGAAAAGCAACTTCTCCCATGCACGCTTTAAGCTGGCAGCATTTAACTGGCACCTAGATAATAAGGACATCTACTTCACTGCAAAACACGGTCATACTCGCAGCCATGAAATGGACTTGACAGCCTTAAAATTCTGTTTTACTGTGGTGCCTCACAGAAGTGTCTTGGAGACGATGTGGCAGCTCATTAACACTCAGTTAACACTTGTCTATATAGCACAGCACCGACTTTTACATTTTCTTATTTTCAGGGGAGGGATGCACGTGGAATTAAAGGCAGGGGTAATAGCTTATGACACACAAAATATTATGAACAAGTCGGTTTTATAAACATTGAAATAGAAAAGCTACAACGTACTACTGAAAGTACCATTAGTACAGAGTCCAGGAGAAGCATTACTTTTACCTCGCCAAGTTCCCAATGCACGTCATCTCTGAGAGTCCCAGCTTCAGGTACCAGAGGAGCAGTTCGTTATCTGAGGAAGCACGCATCTACATCAACTTCTGTCTCCAACCTTAGAGCAGCATCTGTTTTATTTAAAAAACCTATAACTCACTTTTAACTGTTAGGCTGCAAAACAGGGGAGAGCGCAACTCACTTTCTTTGATGCTGTAGCCTTCGGCTCTGAAAGCCAGAATGATCTCTTCTTGCAAATAAAACAGTAAAAGAGGAAGTGAAAATGTCAGACTCCATTTGACTGCCAGAAAACTGACTGTTTCCCATAATAAAAGAGAGTAATCCCCTGTGAAATGGGGATCTTGCCGTCTACTAGCCGCCTCAGACCTCAGACAGCCCGGTGAGAGCGCGCAGGAGATTAATTGGCAGATTATCTTCCTGCCCTCCCCGCTGCAACATCTGTCTGTGTTAACGAGTGGCCTTGCACAGAACGTGTTGAAATCCCACTTATGCTGCTCTCCGTTGGCATAAACCCCAGTCTAGCAGCCACCCAGAGTCCAACAAAGGATCGGCAAACGACAACCTGCCAAGCGGCTGACGCTAGCCAAGGAGGAGGAGGGCATGCCGAAGGTGGCCAGTAGCTACTCTGACAGCCTAAACAGCTCCCCAGGGAAACCCCCTCGCCCTACACCAATGACTTTTATCAGACAGCCCCTCCTGGGGTGCTCAGCAGAAATAAAAGCTGCTTCGCTCTGCACAGCACTTTGTCAGGCAGGATTTCCACTCTTCCCCCTCCAGGTCAAGCCTGCCAGGAGAGAACTGAACTTTTCTGACTGAAGGGGGTACCCCTCACACTCCCCATCTGCAGAGGAGGTCACGAGGTATTTAAGGGTCCTTTTCTTGCTAATCCAGGCACCCTGTGGACACGGGGACCCTCAGTGTGCTGCACAACGCAATGCCCCCTGGAACTATTGAACTAGCTTTCTGAGAGCTAGCGTGGTGTTCGGGGCAGCGCAGCCGCGTTACTGCAGAGCTCCACCTGGCCCAATTAGCCCCACTGGAAGCCACTTTGGGTGTCTCCGTGTGGCCGTGCATCATGCCAAGTAAACAAACACATACAGCACATTTGCAAAGGCCTTTACCACTGTGCCAGGACCGTTACATGCACGGATTGGGTCATTAAGCGGATTTCAGCTGGATGGCTGTGCACAGAGTTCTGGCGTATTGCACATGGAAAGTGGCAGGCAGCAACTGAAGAAGCAGCTCCTGGCCTCCGATGGGGGCTCGTCTCGCAACAAGGACGCAGCCCTGGTTGTGGAAGGTAAAAGGCATTCAGCTTTCTTTTGGAAAAGTGATTGCTGACGGGGATGGAAAGCAGTAGAAGCGGTGAGAGATGATATACACAGACAGAAGTCTCTTTGGCTACAATGCCCAAGAGGAGTGCCTCCATGTAACGCAAGAAATTCCTCTTTGGTGAGGGGGCAGATGGGACAAAGGCAAGCGTGATGCAACTGAGGGTTTTCTTCATATTTGCAAATGAAGTAACCATAGTGTAAAGAGGACTTTTAATATCCTCTGCTCTTCCCATTTCCTTTCTCCACGGACAGCCCTGAAAACATTCAGCTCCAGCTGTCCTTCTAGTAGATCAGGCAGCACTGGGTCTCATGAACATTGTCTTTCCAGGTATTTGGAAAACTGTAACTCATCATAACACCATCTTGGGTTTTATTTCTTCAGATCTACCATTAATTCCGTGGAGTTTATTCTATCATTGAAAACCAGTAAAATCCTTCATATTTTTAATCAATATATATTAAATGACATCTTAGTTTCAAATGCTACATCACTTTTATATTCAAACACTGATTTCAAGTACTGATCCTGATGTAAGTTCAAAATCTGACATCTCCATATTCTACATTGTCCTCTAATTCTCACCTCCCTTATCTTCTGGACATCAGAGGCCCAGAGTTTCCAGCAGGAAGAAAAAACATTTTACTTCCCCCAACCTCAGAAAAAGCAAAGTAATTTCACCGAACATTTTACATGAAAAATTCAGCTTTGCATCTCCTTTCACATTCCAGAACATCCCAGATCAGAAATATAAAAATATTTAAGGGCTCATATATTGGCCAAATATGACTCTTTGTTACCGCAAAATAAAAAAGTGCACCTTGCCACAGGAAGGATCTCCCCCATTTAATACTGTGTCCCTGCTATGGATGCATGGATGCACTGAATTTCTTAGGCAAACTGAACATAAGCTGTTTGACATGGAAAAACCCAAACTTTTATACTCAGCCTCATTTTGAAAAATGGCTAAATTATCTTATGTGAAACCTCATCAGCCCTGTCTCCCTCCCACAAAAAAATATAATCAGCTTAGGGTATGTAGACGAGAAAATTGCAACCCCAAAAGTTAAAGTTTGGTAAAAGGTCAGAAAAAAAGAGTTACAGAAGGAAGTGTCAGGTGAGCTTAAGGAAAAGAGTTACTACCTGCTTCACCTGTAATGTCTTCATTATTGGGGCCTTGGACATTATGGTGATAGCTGCTACTAAAACACCTCAGACTAATACTCCTACATTAATCTCTTTTGACGATATTGGAAAAATGCCTGTAAGCTAATAAGTGCTCAGCACATGGGAAGATCAGATTTGATATGTGAGCTATTTTTTGGGACTTTGGCACTTAGCTACACACATAAGAAGCAGAAAATGGGACAAAACCGGCAAAGTAATGTGAAAGCACGTGATGGTGGTTTATTAAAAGACTTACAGCTGAAGAATATGAATGTTCCCTTTTTTCTCTATATATGATGTACCAGCCCCTTTCCCATCGCTCTTTGAAGGCAGAGAATCCAGAAGTAACAGCTGAATTCCCAAATCAAAAAGCCAATGAGCTGGAATATTGCCCTCAAAAGAGATGATGGTGGCTTTATTGAAATGACTCTCCAAGAAGTGGCTGGCTCCCAGAGTATAGTGGGGGAGCCAGCCATCTCTTGGAACAGATTTGGCATAAATGAGGAATAATCCAAGGCAGTGTCCATGCCAGGCCTCTTGTCATGAGATGACTGATGGTGCTACTGGGATGTTTGGTCTCAGGACCCCTGACTCCAGGAACACAGGCTTCCTCTCAGCCAGTGGCTTCACTCGCTCTCATTCAGAGTAAGGAATCAACAGCAGCACAGCCAGGATTTTCAAAAAGGTACTTGGTAGGGTGTCATGAAAGGGAGCCTGAGCCTCAAGGAAGAAGCTACAAGGTGGCACTGCCAGCAAATGCTGATAGAAACAAAGCTCTTGGAAGAGCATCTCCTCTGCTGGGAATGAGCATGAACACCATCCAAGCTTACATTCCAGTAGGCTGCAGGGGTATTTGAGTAAAAAAGCCATCAGACGGAAGATCATCTTGTTCTCTCCAGTCTGCCCAATGCAGGTGAGCTGCTGTATTTACAGACGCCCTGGTTTACAGAAAAATGAAATCACTACAAGTAACTGCAAAAGCACCACCACTTTTAACCAGTATAAATAAACACGTAACAAACACACCTTGCACACCAACTGCTGGGGTTCTTTAGCATGCAGTACTGTGGCTCAGGACCTTACAGAACAAAAGAAAACAAAGCACTTGAAGAACCCTGTTTGTTTCACTATACAATATATATAACAAACCTTGCATCTAAACTTATCAGTAAACCTTTATTGCTTTCCATCATGCAAATTGTCAAGTTGCACATCAACAACTGCTTCAGTTTCAGAGAAAGTTGCACATAACGGGTGGAATTATTTGCAAAATAAGATGAAGTGTTGGTGATCATGTACCTCATACCATACAATAAAAGGGTATTTCACTGAGCTTCAGGATGCAGAGTAACAGCATGGTCCCTCCTGTGATCTTGCTTGGGGAAAGGTCAGCTAGCTAGAGAAATTGCACTTACTTTTGGAGCATTCTGCTATATAAGCTACCAGCTGGGGGAAAAAAGCATTGAGTGACTCAGAGGGAGATGCTTCTACACCCCCCAACAAGAACTGAAGCTACGAAGGGTTAACAATGACAAATGGTGGAAGATGGTTCAATCATCTGATCCATGCCCACTGTTCCAAAAAGAAAGCCCGAATGTTCCCAAAGTAGGGAGGGTTCTCCAAAGCATTGAAAACCATTCTCTATTTCACAGATGAAAAGGTGCGTACACATCCATGTTACCATGGAGAAAACTACATTTTTGCTCTCCCCTACTTGCGGATTTCAGGCTTTGAACTTCAGATTAATAAAAGTCATTTTTTACCTTCACCTACTCTTCACTACAACACAGATAGGTCTGAAACTGAAAAGTAAAACCATTTACTAATGGACCCATAGGGTTAGATTCAAACCCCAAACATTACACTAAAACTCTCAAGCCTTTGGCGTCTTTAAACGTAACACCGTATTTTGTACGGTATCTATATTTTTTAATGTGTTGGATCAAATTCTGAAGCCTGATCACTCACGACAGATTCTGATATCTTTCACAAAGAGCAGCATTTTTTCCCTTGAAGAGCCCCAAACTGCTAGAATGTGTATGAAGAGAGACAGAAATGTGACACTTTCTAGCATTCAAAATCTGGATTCAAATTCATATTTTACCAATTGGGTCTAGCCCACAATCCACCTCATTTGGCAACAATTTTTTTTCTATTTGAGATATGTAGGTCAGCACGAATGAAATACTTCCACAGTAAAAGATGACACTAAAAAGCCTTTTTCCAACAGTTAATTGAAATTAATTTTAAAGTAGTAAAAGTCTGATTACAGAATGATGTAATTTGCATGGACTAACTTCATGTTAACATTAGGCTAAGTCAGAAGAACAAAGCTAATGAAGGTGAGAAGAGTAGCAGTGTTTTTAGCTCAAATTAATACTTTCAGCACTGTACGTTAAAACAGGTAATAATCTCATCTTTACTTTGATATGTGCTTTATTTTCATATACACATTAGTGGCAAGACTTCAATTAATTAGTAAAATGGAAAGAAAGATCTCTAAGGCAATATTAATATTTAAAAATTCAAACATCATTGTTCCTTACGCTGTTCTCTTTGATCTGAAGTTTTGCTTTTGGAAACTGAACCTCACTTCTCCAATGCATATATTGCCCAGGGCCCCCTGCTGTTAATCTCACTGTTGTTCTATATGGGTTTCACAAAAACAAGAAAACTTCAAGCATAAAAACAGTACAGAAAAGACACTACGCAAAAAATTCTCATTCCTCGTTCACCAAAACAGCAGGGCAAGGGAGCTTCAGGGCTGAAATGCATGCTGTGATTCCCCAGCTGCTCCCAAGGGACCTCTTGGAGAGTACCACGAATGCATCCTTGCCCCATCACCCATGGAAACCAGGGCTCATGCAGCACTCAGGGAGTGAGGTGAGCTTCCATATCTCCCCTCCACATGTAGCCAAGGCATCACCGGGGTGCTCACTCAGAGCCAGAATTTAGAACTCGCCCTAGGATCCCATGGTTTAGATGCAGCCAGTATCTATCCACTTTATAGACAAGAGCTGCTGCTCACCACTGCCCCCCCAAGCCACTTAAGAAAATTCTGATCTGAGAAAATGAGCAAACATCTATCCCGAGTCCTGCTTTATCGATAACATCATCTGTTAATAACATTGGAGCAGAAAAGAACTCATGGGTCATTGAATATGAGGTCCTTTACCATAGAAACTAAACCACAAAATCTCTTTAATAATATTACCAAGCAGAGTCTAATAAGCTAAATTGTGCGCCACCACCACCACTCTTCCTGGGACACTTCCCCAGAACCTCACTATTTGGATGACTGGAAACCTACTTCTATTTTCTAGCTTTAATTTATATGCCCCTGGGGATTTTTACTACGAGCAATGATAAGCAAGCCAAGAAGAGCTTAGTTTAATTCTCGAAACCAGCATGAGCAAAGAAGGAAAGTCATTAGGAGAAGGTACCTCTTGTGAAGTAAGCAAGTTAGAATTCGAAGGTATAAGAGAAAATAAGCATCTGCTGTTCTCATATTCACTGCTGACAGGTCATAATTGAATTTTCTGGGCCTACATAAACTTATATCTGGTTTGGTTTCATTACCAGGAACATGGTCCTATTATTCAGAACTGGGGGAAGCTGTACCTCCAACTCTCCTCTCAGCGCCTAGCCAAGAACACGCACTTCAGATCTGTGGATACCAAAGAACTGAATGATGTTTATGAGGACCAGTATAGAAAATTTCAGATACAATCCAGCCTAGAAAATGTTCTGATTAAAAATGTTTATTATCTATTTGAAATAGAAAGGGCACATGCTTTCACAGATGAAAACCACCATTTTCTAGCCAATTCTAGTTGTAAGCAGGAAAGGATATAAAATCTTGAATTTGAGTTTAATTTCTGAGTTTTCAAGTGACTCAGCCTGCATTCTCACACCAGTCCCTTATCCCCTTTCTGTCTCCATTTCCTCATCTTTAAAATATGGGTAATAATACTTCTGTATCCCTTGAGTGTTTCTTAAGCTTAATTAATTCAATGCTTTACGAAGTGCTTTCTGATGCAGCGATGGGAGTGCTACACATAGCCAAAGGATTCTATTTTAGACCATTTGTAAATAAATAAAACTGTACTTTCTAGATCTTATTTTTAATACAGAATAGGAACGACCTGGCCTCAAGTGATCTTCTCTCATGGAAAAGGCATTGGAAGCCAGGTCTGCAGCCAGTGTTTTCTCCCAGGTCAGTAGTCCTCCCTTGTCTGGGGAATGTGAGAACATGGCTGCAGGCCAGGCCTCTTGTGCACAGAGGGAGGGAATTGGAGCACCAGGCCTCTGGCCAGCACTTGCCAACCAAAGCTGCGCTTTTCTCATAGAAAGCTAATGGGAAAATGCATGTGAACGCCAAGGGGTCTTGCTCAACTGAGAGCTCTGCAGCTGTCCTGCTAGGAAACGAATGTGACACAGGGGCAGCGCATTGTACAAGAGTTCAGGGGCCCCTTGTACCTTCAAGGAAGGGGAAGCGAAGGTCAAAAACTCTGGCTGGTCTTGTACTTCATTAAGACTACAGTTCTGCAAATCAGATACTGCCTGAGGTAGAACACGATTTTTGGAGGTGACGCTCTGCTGCAAGGCCAAAGGTGGTAGCCCGAGATGGGACCAAGGTTTTTCAACTAGGATTAAAGTCTTTATATGTATTCAGCTGGAAATGTGTGTGGAGTAGGGAAGGAACAAGAATTATTGGCCTATTATTTCTTAGTCAGGAAGGGTCTATTACTCTCTAAACTGAAAGTAACCAGGCCAACTAGGATGTGTTTCCTGCAATAATAAAGTTGGTTTTGCTCCTACACATTATGGTGAAAATTAATCAGAAGGTGGCTTCTGGCTAGCCATGACGTTTCTTTACAATGAAAAAAACGGTTTGTCATGGAAAAAGCATAGACAAGCGGTTAAGCAGCAGGTTCAGAGTCAGGAAGCCCAGGGTCCATTCCTTACCCTAACAGAGGCATGAAAGCAGTACTTGTATTTTCTGCAGAACTCCTCATTGGGAATACAAAATGCCTGGCACTGTTTTAGGTCACCCCATCTCTGTGCCTCAGTCTCCCAAGTGTAAAATGGGAGACAATAGCAAAGAAGTCTCACAGGGACTGTGAGATGCTCAGATGCTAAAGAAAGAGAGGCCATATGTGTTCCTAAAATAAGTAACAGCATGCATAGGGCTATTTTTGGACAATAGAGCTGTGCTAGCTTTGCATGCGACTGCCTCCACCACAGCAGAAACAAAATCTATAGGGGTTCAAAAAAATGTATGCACACATACACGCTTCTATATGTTATGTTTCAAAGGTAAATGATTTTGGGTTTTAGACTGCTCAGGTCATTGCATTCAGAAATTCTGGCAGCTACTGCACTCCACTTCTAAGCGGCATAGATAATGCTGTGAGCTAGTGTTCATTCCTGACCGGCAGTTTCAAAGGTGATGTCTATGGAAGGGGAGAGTGGTTTGGTGACTGCCTGGGGTTGTACCCAGGTTGCCCACACAGGCAGGGGGAGCGAGGTGAACACCAATGCCACGTGCAGGACCAGAGTGGTGCAGTGAAGAAGCAGTGATGGTGGTAACGTCGTCTCATTTCAGCGAGTTTCTGGCTGAGGCTCTAAATACTGGACTTAAACCACCTAATGTGCCTAGCGGTGGCTTATGTGCTCCTGCAGGCCTAACTTTTTATACCTACCTCTGAACGATAAAAGACAAAAGCTTTGAAATATGCAGCTATAAAACAAAGAGTGTGTGGGGCACGTACATAGCTTATGGCTGCTTGCCATAATTAAGGTCTGCACAGATTTGCTTTTCTCTTGTCAAGTACAGCCGTGCCCCAGACTGTGCCACAAACCAAGTAGCAGGGAGAAAAGAGGACACAGACAGGATCATTTGAACTTCCAAACAGACTTTCAGCAACTGGAGATGGGAGCAGGTCACGAGGGTTGCTGAATGAATGTCTGGCACCCAGGTACCTCATCACCCAGGAATAGTTTAGCTATTTATCTAGACACAGACCTAGCAATTTGGCTTGTGTTCAACATAGAGATTCAAGCCTGATTTGATCAAATATCCCAGGGTTTATTCTTATAAACTCATCTTTTATATGTGTGTATTAGCCCATATACCCATATGATACATTTCTCATCATTGTTTGAATCACAAATGTCACAGTGATGTTCACTACCTTTTAAATCCATGAACAGATGCAAAACCTAGAGGATTGTGAAAAATTTATGTTGAAAATTAGCCATGTTTACCCCAAATCTCAAAAATACTCACATGTGTGTTAAACTGCTTTACGTATTCTAATTGATTTGCTCTTATTTATGGGTAGTTCCCAGGCTCCTTTGCCAGCAACTAAAGTGTATAGGTATGTGTACATGTAAGATAAATAATGAGACCGAGTTGCTACAACCATAATTTTCACAGAGAGCTCAGCTCCAAAAGGTGCTGAGCACCGTAGCCTGATGCCCATGAAGTCAAGAGAAGGAATGTGCTTGCTGAGATCAATGTAATATACATTAAAGGTAGAGGTAATTGGAATGACTGGGTATAATGGGCATAACTGCAAGGTTTTGGTAGGAGAAGGGGCTGCAGGAGTGACCAATGTAGTAGGAGAGGAGGGGCTGCCCTGTGCTGGTCACAGCCGTTTCCAGCTGGCTCTGCGATGGACAGCACTGACCCACTTGTGGACTGGGACTGAACCAATGAGAGGTTCAGGTGCCTCTGCAAAAACAATATTTAAGAAAGGTGGGAGCCACTAAACAAAAAGAGATGCCAGAGAAGGAGGGATGCCAGAGCAGGCACAGAACAAGAAGAGGTGACCAAGCAGGGGAGACACTGGAGAAAATGGAGCTCGAACCAGGGCAAAGCAGGGGCTGAGCAAGACGAGAGGCTTGAGCAGGAGTGAGGAGTGTCTGGAGCAGGTACACCTCGGCGGGGACCGTGGCCGGTGAAGCAACCTCATCAGAACACTTGAGTAAGAAATAAGGAGCAGTGAAAGAAAAGGAAAGCCCCACGCACTGACCACCTCCACCTGTGATGCGGAGGTGTCTCATCAAAGGGATGAAGAACGATGTGCAGTGGGGTGGGGAAGGGGAGGAGAGGTTCCACAGAGGGAAGTGGTATTGTCCCTAAGTGTTTGTCGTCTTTATTTGTCAATACTGTAATCAAGTACTGAAAGTTTACATAAATTACAAGAAACGAAATTCTGTGAAATTGCCCAACTCAAGACTGCTTTTTTTTGTCCGCGACACTTGGATAACTAAAGAATCAACCAAAACCTTTATTCCAAACCTGAAATAACTACCTACAGTTTAGCAAAACCGAGAACCTTTGCCCTCTGCTGTCTTTCTTCATGTTTTCACCATACTTACCCCAGATCCAAAAAGGCCTACATTTTATGAATTGGATAATGCCCAATAAGTATGGGAATTAAAAGATAATAACGTGCTAAAACACTGACTGCCAGAGCTAGACAGACACAAGGGACAAGAAGAAATGTTTTTTCCTGACGATCCAGCTGCTTTGAATTCAGCTGAAACACAGACTCTCTGAGAAACCAAGCGAAAATGGCTCACACTGTGCAAAGTCGACCCGCCTGCTCACTCGGGTGGGACTCAGCCAAACCAGGACATGGAAGAAGTGACATGAGCTTTCTGAGGAGGGGGCCAGATTGCTCCCTGTGCCAAGATATGTTGAGCCCAGAAGAAGGGATGGGATTCTAGGGAGTCTCTGTCAATTTTCGGATGATGCTGGCCCTCGCCCAGGCTCTCTCATCACGGGGTGCTCGAACTTGCGAGAACTGGACAGGGTCCCTGCCGGGCTGGAGCCAGATCAGTGCTATGAGAGTGGAGTTTCTCCTCCCCTTCAGCTTAATTTCCCTTGGCGTGTTGAGAGTTCCCCAGTGCCAGACTGACCAGCCTAAAAGCACTGAGGAGTTTTAGAATGAGCCCTGATTGTTGTTTAGCACTCACAACAGCTAGACAGACCTTGGAGTTTCCCACTTTTTCCATCCTAAACACAGGAGTACTGCAAATGCTAAAATTAAGGTAAACTCATATTTTAACTGCAGCCCCTGCGATTCTTCCCCACATACCCCATTTCTACCAAACAGGTTCAAAGTTAAGTATTTTGAGGACAGAAGCTGGAAAGGGCCAGGTACTTCGCAGAAAGCTCTATGGATGATTTATGGGCAAACCATTGCTAGTTCACAAAAGGTGTCCCATTTTTAAGTGTGATTGCCTTTTCAGTCATTCCACACAGCTCCAGACAGAACAAAGCCTGGGATTAGCACTTTAGGGGATGTATAATCAACAATCAGCAAGGATGAGGTATGCAGACACTATTTATCTCAATGAAACTCTTTTTACATTATGATGACCTGAATTTAATTACATCAGCTTCATCCATCAGCTGACATGCAGTCTCTCCAGTCAGATTGTCTCTCAGAGCACTGAACTTGAAGCATAACCAAGAAGACATCAGCCCCTAAATCATCTTCTTTAAAGTGTGGAAACACGCAAGTTCTTTTGGGTAACAATACTTTTTTTTTTTCTTTTAGTAGGGCCTCTGTGAGGCATGTTGAGTCTAGAATACCCATGTCCTGTAAAACTTTACCGACCTACTTGTTTTGTGTAAAGTAGCACAACACAGCTGTTCTTTGTGGACTGAAACTTCTACCTGGCACTGAAACAATCCTTGGCTGCATTTTATAAAGCTGTGGAAAACCTCAACCTGTGATTATTTTGTTAGCTTTAAAAATTACTTTTGTTTTCACATGCCTTTAGAAGTCTCTAATTGTGTTAGGGATTTAGCTGCATAATTTCCCTGTGTTGATTTGGAAACTATTCTTTCTGCCATGAGATCCATGTGTGTGTTTGTAGCATGGAAAGTTCCAGTTTGTGATTCAAAAGCTGCCATTCAATTAGATATGGACATTTCAACTTCAGTCTGGCAAAAACACTACAGCGATTTCCCAACATCACAGATGCTTTATCTGCACACAAACCCTCCAGATGCTCATGCTGTCACATACATACTGTTGAAGGCTGTCCAACAATGCTCCAAGATCCTAAAAGCATTTACAAAATCAAGCTCAACTCACTCACCAACAGAGAAATCACACTGAAATACGAGAGTGAGGAGACTGCAATGAAAGCAATGACCACAATGGGCAGGTACCAGCAGGAGCTGAGCACCTCTGGACAATTAGCTCAGGGTGGAAAGGGACCTCCAAAAGTCCCAGTTGTTTTCTTCTTCATTTTGACAACCAATCCATCATTTGATTTTAAAGACAGGCAAGAGCAGGTTCAAAGTATTTAGGGCCTGATTCAAAGCCCCGCGGTAATCAGAAAGAAAATACCATTGCTGTAGGGGTTGGTGGTGCAGATCTGTGATGTGTCTTTGAGAAAATATCAATTAAAAGATTATAAACCACAATAAATTGCCAAATTTCATGTGGTAAACTGTTTTCTAAAGCTTTATTTTTCATATGAGCTTTAATTTTGCCTGTAGCCCTTTTTATTTTTTTGAAATTTTGCTGCTTTTATCCATGACCTAGACCTCCCAGAGTGGAGCATCATCAAGCTCAGCTGCAAGGAACATCCATCACAGACAAGCCCCCAGCCTTGCCCAAATCCAACTCTGTGTTTCTTCAGCCCCTCAGAGAAAGGCCTCAGCCTCACCCTCATAAGTAAATAGGAAAAAAGTGCTTACATCATGATGACAGCTCAGAGCAAGATACAAGGAAGGAAAAAACCACATTGTTGCCTGAACCTATCCATGGGGAACAGGCAGTTTATACTGGGGCTCCTCTGCAAGGCAATTTCCCCTGCAGCAAGAGAAATAAGCCCCAGACTTCCCCCACTGAGACTGTACTTCTGTTAAAGTCACTTCCCAGCAGAGGAAGGAGCAGCCCGTTGCACCATTCAGTACCAGCTAGAGGGAGAGAGGAGTTTCCACGTGTTATTTTCTAAGTTCTGCTTTTGTCAGGGAAAAAGGCTCTGGAGCGTGCTCCTGGCCAAGCGATCAGCGAGCAGAATCAGGTAACTCACATAAGAGCAGTGTTTGGAGGAGTTTGGGGAATTACAAGGGGGTTGTCTCAAAATTCCTTTCAATGAAATATATTGAGAGAGAAATAATACCTGACAGAAACACCAGTTCGGCAAAACTGTGAAGTTAACTGACAGCAAGTAAAATCCACAAACTTCCCATGAGTCCTTTCAGCTACTTCTTTGCACAGATTTATTGCTTCCTTGACCCAAGAAACCACCATACCCATTCTATTCCTATTTTTCTCTTCTAGAAATGGACCAAACCACTTTTTTTTCTTCCCCAGAATTTAGTAAAAAAGGAAATATTCCCCACCCTCCTTCTTATAGACAAAATGTTGTGGGGTTATACCATGAACTTCAAGAGATGCTCATAGTTACACACATGTTTTCCTGAATCACAGTTTGGAAGAGGAAACAGTTTATAGGATATATGCTAACCATAACGTACTGAAGTCACAGGAGAAGGCCTGGCACTGCCATGGCAGAATTTGGTTGGGCATGTGCATATGTCAAGGGATTGTTTTAAAAGCACAAGATTACAGAATGTCAAAAGGGCAGAATTGGTATACTTAGATATACGTGCATCTCAGAACGCTGAGCCCAGGTTCTGCAGTCACGAGCTTGATAAAATCATAGAATGGTTTGGGTTGGAAGGGACTTTAGAGTTCATCTAGTTCCAACCCCGCTGCCATGGGCAGGGACACCCTCCATCACGGTTGTCATATCTCAGGGTCATCTGTACCACCCTGTACTCTTTAGAGGCACAGGGGAAAATAACTTCCAAAGCAAGGGTAATAAATTTTGGATCTGAATAAACATCTAGCTCCCAGGACAGTAGCTATGCATGCAGATACGAAGTAGAACTGAGAAGCATGTTAATCTGACCAGCTTCATGTTAGCTCAAGGGGGGGAAACCTTTTCCTTGTCGAGGGTCAAAGAGACCTGTCTAGCCCCATTACCAGTCACCTTGTCTAAAAATGAAAAGAATCCCACAACATGAAATTAAGTCACAGGTCACAGCCAGATAACAGCGGGTATTTCCCATCCCTGCCCTAGATGAAGCTTTGTGGAGCATGAACCTTATCTTCTTGTCTGTAACTGTAAAGCTTAATGCACATATATATCACACTGTAAAAACTGCAATTTCCATAGTGGCACAGTACAGGTTCTGAAATGGCCCACACTTTATAAGTACTGCTCTCTTCACAGCCTTATTTATGGAATGCAATGTGTAAAGACTTTCTGCGGACTTAGAAAAAAAAAAGAAGCAGCATGACATAAAGATTTAACTACCATACGTGTTTCAGAATGAGGCAAGAATTGTTCCAGTCTTCCTGACGTAATTCCTCTATTTGCTTGATTTACAAAATGAGAAAAATAACGCTCACTCTTCCTTTCTGCTTCACTATGCTGCTACAAAGACCTATGTACATATACAGTACACTGAATATGCAAAATAGTACTTATGATATCTGATTCTGCATTCAGTAATCAGAAAAACATGTTCCTTTAAATTCCATCTAGTTTTATTGGAAAATTATTTGCTTCAGAAAATTTGTTTCTGGCACTTTCAAAAACTGTATTGTGTGATAACTTTGTTTTATTCTCATCATTTATTGGCTTGTTAAGTCATTTCATTTAGTGTTAATGATGCAAACCGTCTTGTTTAATGCTTTGATGCTGCCCAACACATTATTGCTTTGGTCTGCAGAATAGAGCACTTTTAATACCGCTCTTTTAAAAACCATTATCATTATTTAATTTTTATTACCTAAGTTTTACAAAAATGCCACCTCAGAATAAGTAATTTATAGATTAACTAATACCACAACAGCTTTTAAAAATCACTGCAGTGTTCCAGAGCATTGGCCTAAGACATCATAGCAAGAGTTTTATGAGTTCTTGTGTTTGGGACAAGGGCTGTGATTTATCCACACTACAATGTTCCCCTTTAATAGCCAAATGCAGTACAGTGCAGCACAGTGTCACTGCAGCATCACTATCCTGGAATGCTGGGTTTATGACATAAGATTGTTCTAGGCAGAAATTTTCTTATGAAAGAGCATATCTTCGGGGGCAACTGCTACTTGAACAAAGCTCCTTGTTCAAAGTCAAGAGAAAATGACTTTTCTGATTCTTATGAGACTGCTGACAGTAAAAAACACAGGCTGGAGCAAGCAGCAAGCTGAGCTGCTTCAGGGAGATACTACAGTGCTGTTTCATGACTACTCCCAACCTGCTGGTGGGGCATCAGAGGGAACTACACTGAGATCTCAGCAGCAGAATTCCAAAGAATACAGCCCTCTGTCACTAGAGGTAAGACCAAGCCCCTGCAACCTTACGTGCGAGAAAGAAGTGGGAATAGGTTGAAAATCCAGAATTCTTGCATGGTGGCAAAGAAGAATAGCAGCGGTACTTTGTTTTACTTTATGTGCTCGGGCTGCAGTCCCCCAGCCACCCCTCACAATCCCACCACTACCTATATGTTAACTTCAACTAGAAATCTCTTGTTTCTTGCACAGTTCTTCAGCTTCAGCAGGTAAATACAAAACCTCTTTGGCATCTGAATTGCTGTGACGTGTTTCAGACCCGTTGTTCTGACCTCACTTAGTCGGTTCAGGCAGATGCCTATGGCAGCATAGACTGTCAGCCCTGCCTTAACATCGCTGCTGACATTTCTACACTGTTCCTCATGGGTACAGCAGTTCTTTGGGCTTCATTTATGTTCTGAATTGTTTGTAAGAAGGCAAATGTTTTTTTAACGTGCTCCAAGAACAGACAGTATAGAGATTCAAGAAAAATAAAGATACTGAATTCTGCAAGGTACAAGACAGGTACAACAAACATACCCTGTAACATGATTAGTATACATAAAAATAGTATACAGTGCCTGTGTAGAAGGGTCCCCAAAAGAGTAAATTTCTATCAGCAAGGTGTCTGTGTTTATAGGGCTTACTGTGGTGTTTTGTGTTTTTTAAGAAATAGAATAAGCACAATTTAATTAGAGGAGTCAGTCTAAAGCATCTTTTACCCACCCCCGAAGTAGGCTGTATAGTTTTGGCTTTTTTTAAAATCCCTTCCCCCACTATTCCAGGTTATAACATTTTCTTTTCCATTTCAATTGTTCCTATAACCGAATTGTTTACTTCAAGGCTCTACTTCTTCCTGCATGATTCTCAGCTTGTGTTGCACTGTTACATGAAAAGCATTTTTGTCTGACATTTCATAGAGGCTTATGAGAATAATACACTTCATGCATCACCTTTGTATTTCATTTCAAGGCACTAAAAGGTAAACCTCATTCAACCCTGTTGACATTATCTGTCTTATCCCAAGCCCACAGCAGATAGGAGAGCTCTTTCACACAACCGCTCAGGCAAAGCCCTGCATTTCCCATTGCTAAGGCTGCTTCCTCACCCACAGCTCAGAGTCCCTTTGACCAGTTTCTCTCTTTCACTTTATGAACTGATATTTTTTTTCTTTTTTAAACACGGGGGACCCCCGCAATGGTTTTAAATCTGACAACAGCTCTCCAATAACCCAACGAAAGACATAAAACCACGAGATGGAAATCAGCTGAACAAGTCCATAATCAGTTTGGGAGACCACTAGAGAAAGTACCTGTGCTGGATTGTGCTGGGTCCAGCTGGGAAAGA